>NW_026623307.1:1051050-1104272 GCF_030028575.1 Malurus melanocephalus
CACACCTGGGGGAGCACCAATAACCCTAAGCCTGCACACCTGGGGGAGCTGCTCGCCCGGCAGCAGCGAGGGATGGAGCACGTTTGAGGAGCACCGACGCCCATAAAAGCGCAAATGTCTGTCTCAGGACAGGGCCTGGCCAGTCTCGGGCTCTCCTGGCTTTCACTTCACTCGGGGCCGCTTCCAGCCATCAGGGGAAGGGAGCAGGCCCTGCCTCAGGACCACAAGAGGCCCAACCACACAGAGACGTCCCTCCTAAGGTTGCTCTCGTACAGCGCTCGTTCCTTTGGGGGGGATCTTTTTGTTCTTTATTTCCCCTCGGTGAAGCRGTATTTATGAGGCGGCAGCGCGCGCCCCCGCTCGAGGCACCGCCCGCCTCGCGCCCTCCGCGCGTGCTCCCCTGCACCCCCCCGGCCCCTCAGGTGCAGCAGCGCGCGCGGGGTGACGTCAGCGCGCACAGGGTGACGTCAGCTCGCACCCCCTCCCCGGCGGCGCCGCGCTCTGTGATTGGCTTTCGGCGGGCGGAAGCGGCCCCGCCCCTGAGCGCGGGCGGGTTGGCGGGAAAGGCCTGAGGGGTCTGAGGGGTCTGAGGAGTGAGAGGGGTCTGAGGCTGACAGAGCTGTGAAGGGGCCCTAGCCCAGCCCAGCCCAGCCCGGCACGGCACAGCCGCAGCCATGCAGGCCTTCCTCAAAGGCCCGGCCTCCATCAGCACCAAGCCCGTCGCTGCCAAGGAAAAGAGCGCGGCCGGGAGCAGCGGGGAGGGCAAGAGGACCAAACCCATCCCCTGGGTGGAGAAATAGTAAGGGATGCTCTGGGGCAGTGGGGTCGCTGGCCATGAGAGGGGAGGTTGGCTCTGGCGGKGTGTAGAGAGGCAGTGGGTTCATARGGAAAAGGGGTCKCAGGTTTGGATGTCMCCACCAGGAAGAGCAGCTTAAYTTYYYCTRTTACGAGGGRAATCCAAGACTCTGAGCTAYTKTAAGTGCCYTTTGTGGCTGGTACTGAGGAGAAAATTCCTCTTGGCCTTCTCAAACAGTGCTGTTTCATCGCTGTGTTTTGGTGCGTAAGTTTGGGGTTTTGAGAAGCCTTTATCACAAAGTGGTGAAATATTGCAGTTCTGCTTTTAAAAATATCCCAGACAAGTGTTTACAACAGAAAAAGCTTGTAGACTTCCTGTTATGATTTTGATGTCAACTGCAAAGTTCACTGTAGTTCTTCAATRCTTGATGTAATCAGGAGGGGAAATGTTTTTCTCAATTTCAGCTTTCCTATGAAACTTTATTAGCTAATAAATCATATTTAATGTCTATTTATTTAGTCGCCCCAAAAATGTGGATGAAGTCGCCTTCCAGGATGAAGTTGTAGCTGTGCTGAAGAAGTCCCTGGAAGGTGCTGATGTGAGTGTAATGACAACATCTACCTAATTAGCATTTTTAGACAGTTTAGCACTGATCATTTTTACAGTGGTACTTCACAAAAAAGATGACTTTCTCATGATATATCCTTTATGATATATCCTGTTGTGATATGTGTGCAAAGCTTCTGGTATTTCCAGTCCTCTAAACACTGTAAAATTGTCAGTTCCATGATGCARTTTCAAACCTGTAAAAGCTTTTGTTGTCTCCACACTGCTATTCCACTGGTACTTTTGACATTCCTATTTAGACAAGAGGAGAAAGTCTGGATTGCCAGTCATTCCTAAACATTTCTAGTGACCTATCAGTGCCTCTGTGAATCTACTAAACAGTAAAACTTTGTGCTGATGAGGGAAATTTAATTTATAAGTGCCAGATCTACTGTCTGGCTAGTGGTCCCCAAACTTTTTGAGTTAAAGTCTCCAAGTAAATGTCTTTGTGTTAAAAAGCTAAATGTGACAGTTGCAGGGTTGGCTTGTGTGACCTAAGAGTGTAGATGAGCATTTGCAGTTACGTTTGTTTACACTTGCATTTGCTTTTGAATGAAAATGTAAATATTTGGTATGTGTATGCTGGTTATTTCTTCCAAACCAGCTGATGGGGAGTGAAGAGGCTGAAGGGAGAAATAAGTACATAGCCAAGAAATGGCTGTGCTTTTTTTCAAATCTGAACTATTCCTTCCTTTGTACACAATGAGACCTTTTCCCCTTCGTGTTTCACCTACGAGGGTCACTCTTGTGCTTCAAAAGCTAGTTGTGTTTTCATGGCCTGCAGTTATGGTTTGCTCTGCAGTAATGTGAGTCTGTTTCTGTCTGAAAATAATAATTTCATCAAAGCTTGCAAAAGCAGAAGTACCTTACTTGTTTGAGTACATGAAGCCAAAATCAAGCTGGTATGGCACAACTGTGAAAGATTTGCATTTCTTTCTTTAGTTCCTGTCTCCACGTTTAGTTTGCTTTGAGAATGCTCTTGTGATGTGACCTTGTCAGGTAAGGTACGCACAGAAATCTGCGTTTCAACAGCAATGCTGCAGGATTACAGTATTTATAGTGTTGAGGTAATTAGGAAGGAACTGTTAACAGCAAAGGAGAAATGAGCTGCTATGAGACACCTATTCTGTCTGGACATATCAGTTGTGTAACATTGCTTAGGTGATGKGTTGGGAAGTTCTATTTTGAGCAACAGTTATTTAAAACCCTACAGCTTGTGGATCAGCAGTGATTCTTGGATTGTGAGCCTAGTACACTTGTGTTGACTTTTGGCCTCCTGAGTTGAAAAGACAAATTGTAACTTCTGCTTRTAGTTAGAGGCTTTCTATTTTGCTGTAGCTACCCAAACTCAGCAAGGCATTTGAGAACAAAATCATGCAAGTACTGTAAAATATTCTGTTGC
The DNA here is from genome assembly GCF_030028575.1 of Malurus melanocephalus. Classification (NCBI taxonomy): domain Eukaryota; kingdom Metazoa; phylum Chordata; class Aves; order Passeriformes; family Maluridae; genus Malurus; species Malurus melanocephalus. The sequence continues at coordinate 1,053,855 of NW_026623307.1, forward strand.
TTTTTTTTTTAAATTAGACATTTTTTATTAGTTTTTTGAAAGGACTTGTTCTGTCAAAAAGGCAAAAGTGTGATTGAAACTGTGAGGTGGCTGGTACTTAYTTCAGTAGGTAAACATTACTTTGGAGGTTCTTACTGAGTTTGGAGATCTGGTGAGATCAAAGAAACAGCTGTGACAATGCTGTASGTTTGGGTAATGTTCTTTATTTAAACCATAGTGTTGGAAATGGAGAGTCAGTCTTCTGGTGATTGGCCTGTATTTGTGGGCYTTGACTGGGGAGCTGCTAAATGGAGCAGGACTTGTAATTCCCTATAACTAATATACCTCCATCTGTAAAGGCAAGCATTGTCCTGTTATAAATTGGGGACAGCAGAGTCTAAGCGGGTTTAAACTGGTGTAGTTTATTTCTGTCTGCCAGGACTGTTGATTTCTTGTTGCTGTTTTGCAAAGAAACTKACAATGGTCAGGTATTCCTTGGTTTTCATTTGCATCATGATACCTTAATAACTGAAATTAAGAGTTAGTGTAGGATTATCATTGCAATTTACATCTTCATGTGTACTGAAATGTCTGGAAAAGCAGCTGAGATTTGCACCATATGCGGTAGCTTTCCCATGAGAGTGATGCCTGCAGGTATGTATCCTGCTTATTCCTGGCAAGCATGGAAAAATGGATAACCAGATCAGGTTGCAGTTTATTTAAAAATACTGCCACAGTTACATAAAGGATTAGGCTGTRCTTGGTGAAAAGTGGTGTAAATACTTCAGTGAGAAACAAGCATAAATGAGGTTGAAACAGAAACAGTGATAAAGTCGGTRTGATAGAATTAGGAAACAGATTCTAATTAAAACTTTTTCCCTGCTAATGCTTGTTTTGAGGACAAGTAGTGTGTGATTTAGCAAAGTGGCATGAAATTAAGAATCTCCTTGCCAACATCTACCCTTGCAGTGTGCTAAACTAGCATAGAGATTGGTAAATTTTCGCCTGTCATTCAATATACATTTCATTTTTCTGGAGCAGTCATAAAGGATAAAGGATACAGGATTGTGTATCTAAACTTGGAAAAGTGTTCATTAGTAGGGGATGCTGTTTGCTTGGTAGTAATTAGGGAAACAAGCAGCATTTGATTGGCAGAAAGAGCATGCAAAACTTGAAATTCATTTATTTGCTAGAAATGGATTGAAGATTGAAATTCTTCTATTCTGCTTTTAGGGTACCTACACAATTGACTCTGTGCTCTGTGTCTTGTCTTAGTTGTTAAAATGGTTTGTATGTTACCAAACTGATTGTCTSTATTTCATTTTCTGATTGTAGGTTATGTACTCCTGCATTTTTCTCTGCTCTTTGGATGGTTTTGGTTTTGCTGTTCCCATTCTGTCTGCATTACATGCTATATTCAGCATAGAATTCTCTAATCTAATTTTACTTGACTCTTTAAAAATAGAATACTTACTAAGGGCTAGAAATCAAGTCAGAATGAGAGGTTTTTTTGCTATTTGTTGGAGGGAACTTTTGGATTCTGTATTTTCAAGAATGTGGAAGTGGAACATTCCCTATTGTCAAATACAGCCGTTTTAAAGTGATAATTTATAAAAGTGATTGCTTGAAATAGTAATATAGAAAACCATCATTCCTACGTCACCTGGAAAGCTTCTTGATTTCARCCAAAATTCAGTCATGGCTTATGCAAATTTGGTTTATGCCAGCTTTGTTCTTTTTGTTGCTCAGATGTATTTATGGAGATCAGTCATATTCCCTCTTGGCTTTTATTTTGCTGAGCTAGCTAAATCAAATTCTTCAAAAAGTAATTTCTCATAAAGATAGGCTTTTCACTCCTTTAATGACTTTTCCCAATTTGGATTCATCATCCTTGTCAAGGATGACCTGAACTCTGTGCAGCTTATTACCTGTTAGTRTTAATAATTTACATCTGTATTAAAAGTGCACATTTAGGGCCACCATGTTACACAGGCTTATACTGCTCCTCTGACAGACAACACAAAACTAGCTTATATTTTATTCCATCTAATTAATTTCAGATATCTAGCAGATACTTAGTTATATTCTCAAATTGTGAGTTTTTTTGCTTTGTGCTACTAAATGTCATCCTATAATTATTACTGYGGTTTTTGCTCTGCTGCTTTAATCTTCCTGTGTCAGCATATTTCCTTCTATTTTTCATGGTGAGATCATTAATTAAATTATTTTCAAGATCAATTAACCTAATCTCTTTAAGAAATGCCATGGGTCTCTTTTGAAAACGTCTTGGATGGGTGTARGAATTTGCCAGGGCTGTACAGTGCAGTGAGTTGTTGGGACTRTCCCTATAGTCACTGTTGGGCTGTGTCTACACTGGCCTTGCTGCAATCCAACGCTCACGAGCAGCCCTGTGCTCACTGCAGTGAGTTGGTGGAGCACAGAATCCTCAGTGTGGCTGGASAAGGCAGGCTGGGAAGCTGAGAAAGTAAAGGATGGCTTAATCTGTGCTGTTGGTATTCWSCAGGTTGTTTAAGGCCGCATTCTTAAATAAATGTGATAAATTTGTRTGTCACTGCAATTGTAACAGTAAGATCTGTAGGCTTTAAGGATCTCAGACATGTCCTGGAATGTATATAGATTGGAATACCAGTTTTGATAGAACATGGGATGATGCCATCAAATARCAACTTGTTCATGCTGTGCTATAAACAGCAACTGCTTGTCCTCCTTCAGAGACTCAGAATGAGACTTGGTATTTTTTACTGTGAGTAGACAGTTTGTGTTCCATTAGGTGCTCAGATTCTCAGTGGGTTTTCCTGTTTGTGGATTTTTTTTGTTTATTTGCTTTTCTTACAAATGGTGCCTTGCTGTTTCAGCTTCCCAATCTATTGTTCTATGGCCCACCTGGAACTGGAAAGACTTCCACTATTTTAGCAGCTGCGAGAGAACTGTTTGGGTAAGCTGGAATCATGTTGCTTCAGGGTAATCAACTGTCACATGTCTCTTAATCATGTGATGAAGTGCCTCTGGTCCTGCCTGCTCCTAGGTAGTTTCCAGCACTTCTTCAGGAGTATCTTCATGTTCTAATTCAGCTTTAACATAAGATTTCTTTCTCATTTGTTCTGTCACAAGTCACTGATTCCTGTTACCAGTATAGACTTACAACACTTCAGACTAGCAGCCATGTAACTTTTTAACTAAAAGTATGGAAAAATATGCTTCACATGCGCTTTACTGAACTTTGTAAAGGAATTCCAATGWTTATGGTTTATTTAGTAAGTTGTTMGCTACACACAGATCTCAAAGTRCTKCGTAAAATGTCTRAATTCTAGTCTGTTATGCACCGTTGAATTGTGTCTGGAAAGGAACATTGGGACTCAGCTACAATTCAGCATGTCTGCATTCATTAACTCACTTGTAACTTGGGAGTTTTTGAGTAGTGAATTCAATGATCTATAAACAAAAAAATAATGAGGAGGTGGTTTGATGTTATGATCAAATGTAATGCTGACTTTAATATCTCTCCACCATTCCATTTGTCATTTTTAATTTTTGTCTCACTGTTTTTTGGAGAGAACCACTTGTGTTTTAATAGTAGGAAGACAACWCCACATTGTGAGTCCATTTTCATTCCCAGTATTTAAAATCCAGTGTATTAATTGTTGGTTTGTTTGGGTTTTTTTCACATGGAGTATARTACTGCAGGTAAATACTGCATGTCTTGTACTTTATAGTTATTTCATTGTAGTAGTACTGCTAGTGACTGTATCTTGGCATTTTACTGATCACAGGATGTAAGTAAAAAGGCATATAATACAATGTTCTGAACTTACGAAGTCAACTTCCTACTTTTTTTTTTCCTGGTTAACTGATGTAATTTTATACTTCATTGTTTTCTGTAGCCTGGGAGGAGATTCTAAAAATAGCTATTGGAAATTCATACTTAGCATTTTATGATCTCAGTGTAAYGGTCTTTTAACAATATTGTTTAGTAATGGTGATAAAAATAATCCCTGCTATTCAAAATAGCCAGAAGGGTTGTTGTTATATTTTATAACATATCATTACAAGGGTTAGCARCTAATATGTTGTAATAAAAATTTTGCAGGCCTGATTTATTCCGGCAAAGAGTTCTTGAGTTGAATGCTTCTGATGAGCGTGGGATACAAGTGATTCGGGAAAAAGTGAAGGCTTTTGCTCAGCTAACTGCATCTGGAAGCCGTTCAGAGTAAGTGCTGGATCAAACCTCTCCTGCTTAGGACAAAGMATGTGGTTGTTTTTGTTTCTAATATAAATGATGGGTCAGCACTGCCCAGAAGCTGGCAGCACACAGTGCTTAGGCTGAGCTTTTACTTCATGGAATTTCACATTGGAGGTTTGAATACCCGGAAGGATCTTTTACTGTTGCTGTTAGCATTGGAGGCAGACAGGGAAAACTCCACAAGATCAAGATTTCTGGGTTAGGTCACACATTGTTGCCTTTGCAGATGTTGTCTGACTACAAYAGAAAAACATCTTTGGGTAAATCATGGTTACAATTACTTCCCTAGTCTTTCTAATCTGCTGGAATTCCTACAACATGGGTGTTTGTTTCTAAAGGGATTCTGGTGTTAGGTGGTGAGAAGGCCAGTGCAAGTCAAGCTGTGTGTATGGACTGTGGAAAGTAGTAGGAAGAAAGTGCATGCCAGGACTGCCTGGCAAGAAGTGGCCTTGTGTACTGATACCAGGGTGTTGCAGTATTCTTGGGAGTTTAGGATATTAGGAAGCCTTTAGAAAGAAGAGCTTCATCAGGTGTTAAAAGAAGAAACTTTCATTAATAGTGTATTTGAGAGGACTGTTGCCATATTCAAGTGTCAGTCTTTCTATGGGAACTCAGTCTCCCCTTTTTTTGCAAATATTAATCTTTAATCTAAAAATAATTTGGAAAAGATTGAATTTCTGAATATGTTCTATTTATCAAGTAAACTATTACTTGCTATTTGCAGTGATTTTTTTGTTTATGTTTTTTGTTGGAGCTTTTTTCCCTTGGTCTGTAYATTGCATGTCTGCTGAATAACAGATTTCTGATTTTGCAGTGGTAAAATGTGTCCTCCTTTTAAAATTGTAATCCTGGATGAAGCAGATTCTATGACTTCAGCAGCCCAGGCAGCCTTAAGACGCACAATGGAAAAAGAATCTAAAACAACACGTTTCTGTCTTATTTGTAACTACATCAGCAGGTACATGTGGAATTTGTGGCTTATTTGGGTTTGCTGTCTGGTCTGTGTTCTCTCTTTTTTTTTCTCCTGTTTAAAAGTTTTTATCTTATTTTCATAGTTTTCATTTAATGGAAACATTGCTGTATGCATGCAAGCCTGAAACAATACTTAGGTTTCAGTTTWAATTTTTATGATGTTGCAGTTTTAGGGGTTTTAAAACCTTTTCTGCCTTTATAAYTTTGTCTGTGAGAAATTGACCACACATTCATTTACCACTTTCCTTCCTTTCTTTCAGAATAATTGAACCTTTGACATCTCGATGCTCCAAATTCCGCTTCAAGCCTTTGTCAGACAGTATCCAACAGCAGAGGCTGTTGGATGTTGCTGAGAAGGAGCATGTGAAAATCAGTAATGAGGTAACTTTGTGGTTGCCATGTAATTTTATTGCTTAATCCAGTGCGTAATTGCATGGCAGCRAAAGAGGCCAAGTCAGCATACTTTTCCAGACTGCTCAATTGTATGAAATAAAGTACATAAACTCATTTATTCTCCTTCCATAGACGAGATGAATTTTAAGTCATCCTAAAACAGAGAAATTGTCCATCAGAAAAAAATGTGGGCCTTTTTGTTCTCTGCTGAGTGTACTGGCATTAAATCGTGCTTCTTTCTGAAACTGCCAGCACGCATTTGTGTTAGCAGAGAGGTTGCTTTGTAACTTGTTTATTGTGCTTGGCTCTGAAAACCTGCTTTAGGCACTGCTTGATGTTTTCAAATAACTGCTGAAAAAGTGAACTAGATTTTAACTAACAGTGAGCATATAACTTAGTATTTTCTGACATTATTTTACAGGCAGTATCATACCTTGTGAAAGTGTCAGAAGGAGACTTAAGAAAAGCAATTACTTTTCTTCAGAGTGCCACTCGCCTAATGGGTGGGAAGGAGATTACAGAGAATATAATCACTGAAATTGCTGGGGTAAGCTGTGCCTTAAAATTTCTCCTGTAATTACTCTGAATTGCATTTTTGCTACCTCTATCTACCATTGCTCAAAGTTTACTTAAAAATTTGTTTTATGCCAACTAGTTTTGCAGCRTGGTAGTGATACACTATCCACAGAATTTTAAAGACTGCCTGATTCTGTACACTTAGGACATAGCAGGTTTCTAGCAACTTTTTCTGTAGGTCATGGAAAACTGTAAAATAGTCTTATAATTCAAACTGAAGTTGAAATAGTCTGCCCGTAAAARCAAAATGTGTTGCCTTCTGTGGGAGAGATTAGAACATCTTTYTGGTGCTTTTTTGTATGTGTGTGTAAGCRTAAATCATTGCAATATTGGTTTGGAAGCACCACAGGGGAGTGATTTTCAGTAGCAGCTCATTTTCAACTTAATGTTCACAGTGACAGTGACAAGGATCTGTGTGGATCCTGCTTTTTAATGAAACAGCAGTGGTTTGTTCTAGAATGACATGGGTAATACTGAGAGGKACAGGAGAAACCTGAGAAAATGCATTCAATAAAACTTGTGTGAAGGTGTTCCTATAGCAACAWAACACCCCTGAAAAAGAAAATGTGTGATTAGGAGTTGAGGAGCTGAAAAATAGATGAGTTTTAATGAKGGGCACACTTCCCATGAAGGTACTGCCATCATAGCTGATTGTAGGGGTTGGGAGCTTCTCACTTTGATGAAACCAGAAGCAATTGCTATTGTGCAGTTTGACAGAACAAATTTAAAAAATTTTCACAGCGAAGTCATTGTTCAGTTTTGTGTATCTAACTATAAAACAGCCGATATCTGAATACATACCAGGCATCTGAAACCTKGCAGGAATTGACTGTAATGATAGGAAAGAGAAGCATGAAATTCCATTATTAAATGAATAATGCTTGTTTAAACCAAGGAACCCAACTTTATGTCTTCATAAAAGCTTGAAGTTCTTGGTCATACACAACTTCTGTGACCCCAGAGCACCTTAGTACAAAAGATTAATAAMGAAGCTTTGAAATCAAACTGTTCAGGCACTCAGCTGACAGAAATGACAACAAGTGGAGGGGAAAATGGGCAGCTCTTCTCCACATAGAATGCAATAATGGCATCTGTCAACTTTTTTTCTTCTGATTTATTGTCTTGTCTTGTTGCATTGGGCTTTTTTTGGATRCCCTGGGTGTGTCACTGGAAATAAAACTGATGTGTTGTTTAGGTGTAAAATGGTACAGAAAGCATTGGCTGATCTAACTGCTGAAGTATGTCCTCTTCTTAGTCAGTGTCCTGAATAAACAGTTGTGTTGGATTTAGGAAGGTGACTTTGACAGTCGATTGTCATTATATGGGTTTTGTTCTAACAGCACCAATACAGGACAAATATCACAGACTCGCTCTCACTTTTGAAATGTATTTARTCTGTCTCATATACTTACTTGAAGTGGYTGAGTGTGTAGAGGAATGAAATCCTGAAATGGCCTCTGCCACCAACAGTTTATATCTGTACTTTAAGCATCAACACTCACWTAAGTTGACAAAGTTGAAATTAAGAGATGTTACTTCTTGTTACAGGTCATCCCTAAAGAAACGATTGATGAATTGCTATTGGGCTGCCAGAGTGGTTCCTTTGAGAAACTGGAAACACTGGCAAAGGTAGAGTTCTCTTGTGCTTAGCTTGGCTATTTCTATCAGTCACTGCCCTGTGAATCCTTTATTCCCAGGYTGCAGCTGAAGAACATTTGGCCCCAGTCAGTTTGGATGCATGTTTGGGAAGTGTCTTTTACCAGTTAGGACTCCAGTCTTTCCCTTCTGCAGAAGAGCTGTCAAAGTTGCAAATAAATTTCCCTATGTGTGTGACTGGCTTTCCCCTGGGTTAAACTGATGGCATATAGAGCTGTTCAGCGGAACAGCTGAAAAATAAGGTTGCACCAACTCTATTTCTATTTTCATAAACTTCTCTCTCCCTAAATGGCTTCACTGACCACTGTTCTCAATACTTGACGTTTTTGAAACTGGGCTCTACTGACTTTTTTTAAAAGCTATCTTTAGTTGTCATGGGGTTTTTACTTTATTAAAATATCATTGGCCTTACAGATCTCTCTGTGCCTGAGACTAGCAATGACCAGATGAAGAAAATAAATCACAAGTAGGTGGCCCTTTAAAATGTGAAGGCTGTGAAACTGCCACATGATGCTGTGGATGCCAAGCTCTCCTAATTTTAGAATAGGATTGGACAGTTTCAGTGAAGGTTGTTAAATGTTTTAAATGTCTCATTAAATTGCCAAGATGTAAATTGTCAGAAGCTGGAAGAACATTTGGACAAAACTAGTGCTCTGTGCCTTCCTTGCTTGTGCAGCCTTTCTGAGGTGCTCACGTTGGGTCACTGTCGGGCAGGATGCAGGGCAGGGCTGTCCTCTAAAATGTACAAGTTCCATACTAAATTGCAGKGTAGTCTCAGTTCAGACAGAATTTTTCAGAATTGTTTTTCCAGTTTATGGTGTTTCTGCTGCTGAATTACTTCCATTTTCCTCTCTCCCTGTGCAGAATCTCATCAATGAGGGGTTTGCTGTTGCTCAGCTTATAAACCAGCTGCATGACACSGTTGTGGAGAGTGAAGATTACAGCGACAAGCAGAAATCTGCCATAGTTGAGAAACTTGCAGTAAGTTTAGCTTGAGTTAGAAAAAACAGAACACTAATTAATTAAAAATTAATCTCCACAGATGAATTTTTGTTTGCACAGTCTCTTTCCAGAAGTACGTGATTTGATTTTTTTGTTCTGAATCTTTCTTGGTAGAACCTAAACTTTTATCCTGAGAGATTTCATGAGAAGGAATTAAAATCCAGTTAAGTGAATTATTATCCATRTTATGTTGTTCTAATGGGATTCAGTCAAGAGGTTTGTGGATTTGTTTTGGAGTTTTTTAATTTAACATGGGAGAGAATATTGAGAGTAAATCAGCACTTAAAGGTAGGAGCTGCGAAATTCAAGTTTTTGTTTTGCTGCATAAAATATGCCTTTCCGAAAAAGGTTCATTAACTTGCTCCATTTTGATAAAGAAGGGAAGCTAGCTGTAGTGGAGGTTTTGCTGATGTCATTGTAGCCAGGCAGGTGGTGGGGATGCCCTGCGGTGATGGTTACAGAGCCAGTGGTGCATCTCACTGTGTGTGGAACTGTCATGTGGTGGCCTATTCTAGATGGAGGCTGGAGAGCTCATTGTTCCCAGTCCAGTTGGATGGGGATGTGATGTGATTGCTGGAGAAATCTGTGCTGAGTAAGAGAGCTGGCAAACTTCTTGTTCTCCACTGTATCCCGACACAGCTGCCTTGAATGCCGCCATTTTTAGACGTTTTTCCTTCTGTTCTGTCTGCAGGAAGTGGACAAATGCCTGGCAGATGGTGCTGATGAATTCTTGCAGCTTATGAGTCTCTGTGCCCTTGTGATGCAGCAGCTCACACAGAACACCTGATTYCTCCAGTTCCCCGCTTTGTTCCGTGGGTGGCTGGAGCTCTGAGAGCAGGATCTGTGTACTTTTGTACTGTTTTTTTGCAATAAAAGGACTGCACTGCAGTTGAAAAACCTCAGCCTGGAATATTTACTATTTTACACTGGGTAAAGAGCAGAGGGCTACTTGTGCATTTTTTGTTGTGCACTTACACATGGAAGAATAAATGTATCAAAAATGAGCAAATATATACTAAAGTTTTGGGCAGAGACAGGAGGGTTGTTTATTTGTTTTAGGCCATATTGGCTTTGAATAGATTGACTTGGCAAAATGATCCCATCCCTGTTGAACCCAGCTTCAGGCTGAACCCAGCTCCTGAGGGCACACAGCCTATGCCTCCATCCTCTTGTATCTGATCCTTTAAGGTTAAATGTGACAAATCACTTCACTACTAAACATACTCCAAATTTTAATTTCACTCAGGCTATTTAAGAAATGTGCAGGGAAGGGTAGGTCACGTTCTGAAGGTGTTAGATTTCCTGTCATTTCACTCTATTGTGGCTGACAAACCATTTTCAAGCTGTGACTTGGATGAACACAGCTCTCGGTTGCTGAGGGTCTGTGGCATATAGGTCCTTTCAGGCTGTTTACATCACCTGGTCTACATTCCTGAATGGTTTGGGGAAAAAAATGCACCTTGAACAGGTATTAAGCACAAATGACGCAGTGCAGAGGTTTTTCATCAAGCCAGCACCAATTAAGTGAGCAATTTTCCACTCTGATGAATGGGTTTCAGTTTTAAGGACACAGGTCCAGCACCCCAGAGCTGTGTCACCCAGGAASATGCTGGCACTTGCAGCTCACCCTGTACTACTCCAGAACCACCCCTRCAATTAATGATTAAGGACAAAGCTGCAGTAGGGGCCAGCTTAAGCTCCGAGCCTGAGACAGAGCAGGTTGCTGTCACCCTCCCCTCAACCCAAGAAGCAACTATTTACAATTTAAGTGAATATAGAAGTATTTTATTGAACATTCAAACTTCATTAAGACATGTGCAATATGGCAAATTTTACTGGGTTTAACCCTAACTAAGACAATAGTATGATTGCTTGCTTGCTGGGGCTTAGCAACAGGGTCCAGATCACACTTACCACTAATTAAATACTTTATTGAATAAATACATATGAAACAAAAATGCATTTTAATGCTCTTATAAAAGTTTAGATTTTGAAAGGCCTTTCCAATTTCATCTGAGGTGTAAGTACATACAATAAAGGAAGGTAGGCTAGTTTAACATAATTGGCTGACTTTATACAGCACTTATATCTTTTAGTCCATAAGTAAATTATTAAATGATAAAGAACATCTAATACAACCACTTCTATGGAACTAGGAAATAAATTTCTAATAAAGAAAAAATTTACAGACCCCATGACTTTCCACCCAACCCCAACAGTCTAACCCTAAAGTGGACAAAGCCAATGGCTTTCCCCACAAGAGCTCACGACAGAAAGTCGCTTCTCTTATCAAAAATCTGTATTTCTGATCCGTAATGAGCATTGAGACAAGATTCAAGGTATCCCCAAAGAAAGAAGCACAATGCGCGTTGTGAATCGCCTATTCAGCAACAGCGAGCACTGGATTCACAACCACCTCATCCCGGGGACTAAATGAGATCAGCCACATTCATCGGCATCTCCTCCACTGTAGTATTGTAGAAAGTCTCAATGTCTCGCAGGATCCTCTTGTCCTCTTCAGTGACAAAATTGATAGCCACACCTTTTCTGCCAAAACGGCCACCCCGGCCAATTCTGCACAAAAAGAGAACACATTTACACCCAAGTTAACCACTCATTTGCTTTACATGTTTGCAAGATCCATTCAGTAACTGCTGCTCTTATCTGCCACTGGCCAGTCTATGCTGCCTTAACAGGACCAGCTGCCACCCAAGTCACATCTGGTCAGGAAAAACCAGCAGTTGGTGCCAGCAGCACAGCAGGTCCATCCCGTGGCAGGCAGCAGGGCACACACGGTTTAGTCTTTGGCTGCAAAGTAAGATCTTAATTTTAATGTTGGTGCTGTGTTCTGAGGTCCTGGGTCAGTCTCCCTCCCCTCTGTTCAACAACACACCCACCCCCTCATGCATCCAACTCCCAAGCACAGAGCACACAGAAGACAGGCTGTTGTTTAACAATAATCAGGCTGTTACTAAATTAATCCAATTACATCCAGTAACATGGAACAGCACACTCAATTTCAAATTCAGCCTAACTGTTTCCAGTGGGAAAACTTAGGGTTTTGTTGTTTAAAAGAACAAAATCGGATCTACATTTTTGCATAAACCCACATCAGTCACTGACACAGCGCTTATAGTTTAGTTACACCCACCATGAGCTCCACCTTCCTACAGACTGCACAGTAGAGCACCTTGCCAGCAAGAGCTAAATACACAGAAAGGGCTCACAGAACTTAGGGGATAATCATGACAAAATAAATAAATAAATACCAACTCGCTCTTATTCAAACTGTGCCGCTTACGAATCCACGTCCTAAATTACGTCAACGTCGTTTCTGAGCACCATCTTGTGTCATCAACTGCTGCTATCGACTCCTGTATTTTTTTACATCAAGTAACAAAGCACAGTTTACTTAATTTAGGGACAGTCACTAGAAGCAGTTAACTAAACCTAGGGAAACAAATTGCTACTGGAAAACACACACCAGAAAGAATCCCACTAAGGAGCCACCAAGAGCAAACATGACACACACAACATGAACACAGCTGTGCCACAAGTGAAGGCAGTCCTACACAACTCTTGCTACGAGTAGCATTGTCTGTCTGGATGAGACAGCAACTGAGCAGCAACGACACACTATCAGCCAGAACCCCATATCCAGCTGACCCTGCTGTCAAAGACGCTGCACCAGTAACAGCTTTGCATTCGTGTCACAGCCTATGTGACAAAAAGCATTTCAACGCTAGCATTTTCCCCATACCTCCATGATTCCTCAGCCATCACCGAACCTGTTACACATCTAAGTTTTCCCACTGCTTTAAGGGTTYAAAAGTTCTCCCTGATTTCAGAAACAAAGCTGTGCAAGGAAGGGCTTATTTAAAGCCAATCCAGGAGTGGTTTTATCCCGCCAGCTCTGAGAATTCACTGTGTGCATGGATGCCAACACCTCTGGTTTGGTGAGGACTAAACAGCCGAAGAGAGTCTGTGCCAATGCCCACATCAGCACAGCAGAGGGACTGACTGGGGCAGAGTCAACTGACCTGTGAATGTAATTCTCACGATTGGTCGGCAGGTCGTAATTGATAACCAGGGACACTTGCTGCACATCAATGCCACGAGCCTGCAAAGCAACACCAAGTCTTTACAAAAAGTCCTTGACTTGCAATAAAGTTATCTATTCCAGGCTTTTGTCAACCACATCATTAGTTATGAACTACAACTGTGTATGTAGTCCATAGTGGAGCATGGTCCTTGCTCTTCCAAAAAGCTCCCAATAGTTCAGGTTACAAAAACCATCACTGAATKATGAAGCTTTTGGGACAAGGCTGTAACAGGAACATATTCAGTGTTAAGACAAAACTCACCAGCAAGTCAGTGGTGATCAGGACACGGCTRGACCCTGATCTGAACTCTCTCATGATAACATCCCGCTCCTTCTGGTCCATGTCACCATGCTGGAGAATTAAACAAAGTCTCAATTAGTGCRGTTCCAATGCTCCAAACTTAGGAATATCCTCTGAAGAACAAAGGCATGTATGAAACCCAGCGTCCCTACCTGCTGTGGGAACGAAGCAGGTAGGGATAGAAAGGAAACATTTTACTTTAAGCAGGGGGAACGATAATACAGCACTGCACAGCTATATTATAACTTTCCTGCTTCTGATATCCCCTCATCACAATTTCTTTTCCAGTATATACAGGGCATTTCAGAAGTGATWGGAAGCAGCAGTTCTTACCAGAGCTGAGACTGTGAAGTCCCTGGCATGCATTTTCTCTGTAAGCCAGTCTACTTTTCTCCTTGTATTCAGGAAAATAACAGCCTGTGTAATGGTCAGTGTCTCATACAAATCACAGAGAGTRTCCAGCTTCCATTCCTGAGCAAAACAAAGATTATCAGGAAATGCATCACAACAGACATTTCAGTACWTAACAAGAGCCCCAAACAAAGAATGGAACCAGAATACAATTAAGCATGCTCTTGCACACAATTATACTCAGTATAACCTGGACATTAAGTCAAAACTTTGCATCAGTTGTTGCACCGAATCTTTAGACACAGGACACTGGACATTAAGAAAGAGGTCCACCCTAGTCCTTTTTGATTCAGTGCATAGTTTTTCTTCTTCTTGCATTTACTCTACTAGCATTATTGTAGAAACCAAAGCTCAGCCTTGGTTTCTTCAATTTTAGCACAGTGCTTTAACAAGAAGGGAAGAGAACCYAACTCCTCCTACTAGAGGAAGTRTAACATTACCAACCTCTCTTTCTACATTAATGTAGAACTGCTTGATACCCTCCAGAGTCAGCTCTTCCTTCTTCACCAAAATACGGATGGGATCTCTCATGAACTTTTTGGTCACTTCCAACACATCCATTGGCATTGTAGCTGACAGCAAYACAACCTAGAATATATTACTCTGTTAGCACATACCCAATACACCAATCCTGATTTGTACAATTCAGTTCCCAGCCAAGCAATAACTAAACYMGCATCTATCACTTCAACTGTGTACRAGGTTTTTACCTGGATGTTCGTGCTTAGTTTTTGAAAGATCTCATAGATTTGATCCTTAAATCCACGGCTCAACATTTCATCAGCTTCATCCAGAACAAACATTTTGATCCATTTTGGTGCTAGTGGAAAGAGAGTAGCATCTCATAAAATTTTCAGAAATAATCATGCTCCTTTTTAATACTAAGCTTTCCAGCATAACTCTCTACAGTTCAACAAGTACACTAAAGCTCTTAGTGAGTATTTATTCCTGGAAATTTACTAGCAAGAGCACARTGAGATTCATACTTACAAAGATAGCGCCTGTTCAACATATCAAACACACGCCCTGGAGTTCCCACCACAATGTGCGGAGCCTCAGCCTGGAGCTTTTGCATTTCATTGCGCACATTTGTACCACCAATACAAGCATGGCATGTTGCTCCCATGTAGTCTCCAAGGGCCAGGATTACCTTCTGAATCTAAAATACAACCTTCCATTAGTAGTTCATGGGACAATAAAGCTAAAGCCCCATTACCACTGGCTTTTATGRACTTGGGAAGCCAAGACACCCAATAACGACTATGCAGCTCTTGGAACTGCAGCTGATCAAATGACTTTGCCCAACTTCACATGGTTTAAGTCATTCACCAGAAACCTTTTAAGTCAGAAGGGCACTTAAATTACATTTTTGTCCTTACTGCYTGAACTTGCTGATTTAATGACTTCCATGAGGAAACTACAAAGCTGAAAGCAGGGCCAGCAGAAGTGAGGTCAAGCTCTCAGCACCTCAGGCCTGCATGTTAAGTAGTTGGACACTCTTCTGTGAACTCTMCAAAGGCACCACTGTAAGCCAGGTTTTAAAGCAAATCTCACCTCAACACCTTTAGAGTAGTACAAAGATACAACATTTTGATAATTCCTTAGATCTTTTAAAATTGTTTTCTGTCTGATTTAGTATGTTYAGCTTTACCTTGAAAAACAGTAACTTAACACTAGCATTTTAGTATATTCTAGTTCAATGTAACAGTCAATTTTGACTGTACTGAGCTGGATTCAATATTGCACTTGAAGAGCCCACATTATTAATACATTTATCCTAAAAATTCGATTATTACGTCTTGTTACCACACACCCACTTAGAATACCAAGCCTTGAAGGTGAAAGAGACATGCAATTATGTTGTCAGGAAAAGATACAAAACCATTTAACCAAATGTGCACTGCACCTTTCATGTTGCACAACTGCACTTAAGTTCAAATAGCTTCCAAAAGTATGATTTTTTTTGGTTTCCACTCAGAACACTGTGCTTCAGTAATTTTATTTTTCTGCTGAAGATACTCYCTCCACTTTACACACAGCACAGCAGCTGGCTCCTGTACCCCTGCCCCAGCACACCCTCCATGTGCATTAACTCAACTCTCCAARGAGGCAGAGAACTTGTACAGAAGCCAGTTTTGATCTCCCATTACTTCACACAAAAAGGGTTCTGAATGGGTATTAGTTATAGCCCCTTAAGAAGTCTGGTACCGTAGTCTCACAGTTGTGAAACCTGAAACCTATGCAACACACAAGGTTTTTGTTTCGTTTTTTTTTTTTAAACTACACTATCAATACCTGTTGAGCCAGTTCTCTGGTAGGGGCCAATACTAGTGCCTGGGACTCCTTGAGATCAATCTCCAACTGCTGCAGGATGGAAATAGCAAATGTGGCTGTCTTGCCAGTACCTGACTGAGCTTGAGCAATCACATCATACCCTAAAAAAAGTAGGATACACATTTACTGCTCCCACATGGGTCATTCATATTAGTTTTAATTAATTCCCCTTTGAAATAAGTGATCAGTACTAAAGAGTTCTCTCCATTTCAGGTCAGTCCCGAAAGATGGTGTACCATCATATCACTTGTTCAATGAAGATTAAGTATAGTTATTACTGCACACTAATAAAACAACATATGCATTTTACAATGCTTTTTTAAATTATTTGATGCTAATATTGATGAATCGACTGCATACCTTTGATGCATGGAATAATAGCTCTCTGCTGAATAGCTGAAGGCTTCTCAAAACCATAAGCATAAATACCCCTTAGGAGGGATTCTTTTAAATTCATATCATCGAAATTGTCAACAATCTCATTCCAATTGCTCTGTAACAAAGAAACAGAAAATATTAAATCCAATACCCATGTCCACCCGTGATTAAATGCTCAGGTCATTTCATAAATGCTCACCTCGATGACACCATCGGGCTCCATTCCCTCTGGGCCGCCATGGTCTCTGCCATGAAAGAGAACACGCTGTTAGCACAGGAGCAGTCACAACGCAGAAGCGAGCTGACACCTCGGCTGAGAAAGCAGCGGGACTCGTGACAGATCATTCCAGCAGGTGCTCTGAGCTTCTGCCAATGGACAAACTTCCACCGCTCTCCCTCAATGGCTCGGGCATCACAAAACGCCGGCCCCATTTCCCGGGGCCGTGCCCGATGCCGCGGCCATGGACGCGCACAGCGCGCGTTCCCGCGGTGGCGCGCGGGGGGGGGGCGGGCAGGCGCGCTCCCGGCGCTGCAGCGGATCCCCCCTGCCCCGCCCCGCCGGGGAACTCTCGCGAGAGCTCCACCCCTGGGATTGCGCAAACCGGGCGCTGCGGGCGGACAGCGCCGGGCGATCGCCCGGGGGGGGCCTCCCCTCCCCCCCCCGCAAAAAAATATAATGGTCTCGCCCTCAGCGCGGCCCAAAAACCCGGGGCGAGCCAACGGCGCGAGGGACAAGGGAATGTCAAGAAAAAAATAAAAATCCACAGAAAGGCATTAAAGCATTTGAACTACAACTCAGCCCTACRCAAAATAATTTCGAAAAAGCCCTTYTCAAAGCTSAGTGAATTGCTGAGAAAGCCAGTAACGAAAAACGAGTCCCGAGAACTAGAGCGTAACCGTTGCTGAACAGCGAGCAAAGGGAGCGCAGGGACCGAAACGTCTAGAACGGGAGGGGCCAAGGCGCAGGGCTGATTGACCACAGCGCCAGGCCGCCCCCAGGGCGCCCCGGCTCCCATTTCATCCCCCCCTTTCGGCTTTTCCTCTCTCCCCGGCCGCCCCCGCAAAAATCCATGGAGCCCCTAAAAGAGGAGAGGGCCCAAGCCCCCACCATACCTGCTATAATCCGCGGAGCCCCCTGACATGTTCCGATCACCAGCTCTGTCCTCAACTGAAAAGGCAAGCCCTCCGCGGCGCCCGCCTTATATACCCGCCCTGCTGCCGGACTCGTTGCGCTCTGCTCTGCGCATGGATATATACCTCATGCCACAGCCAAAAAAGCACCAATCCCCCCGGATTAAGCCCCCTTTCCCACGAGATTCCCGTCACGCGACTGTTTGAGTTAACCCGAAGGTTGTGTATGACCCTCTCGGSTCTAGGAGAGTTACATGGAACACGGAACTACTTTTTTTGTCGGCGCGCGGAAGGATATTGCACCATTGAGTGCGTCACAGCGCCCCACTCCTTCCTCCCTCTGCCTCCCCTCCCCCCGCCGCGCGCACGGGGTTTCCCAGCCGGGCCCCTGCTGCAGCGCGGGGCGGGCGGGGGCAGTRCCGGGCTGAGGGCACAGCGAGCGGCCCTGCGGCAGCGGCTGAGGCGGCGCAGCGCCCCTTCTCCCGGCCGCCTTGTACCCGCCGTCTTGCTCGTTTTGAAGCCCCGGAGTCGGGGGTGACAAGAGGAGAGAGGAAGAGGCTTCCTCGTCCGGCGGCCGTACATCCGCCCATTCCGCATACAGAAATGGCTCCCGCCTCCTCCTCCTCCTCCTCCCTGACAGGCGGAACACACCCCGAGCTCTCCCCCTGCGCTCCCGGGGCCGGGGCAGCGTTGGTCGTGAGGGAAAGCTGTGGGAGCTCACAGAGAGCCCCGAGGGTCAGCTTTGATGGGGGCGCCTTTGGGGCTCCCCGCGCCCCGCTCGGCCTCTGCTCACACACASCCAGTGCAGGCCGGCGGGCTGTGCCTGAACCTCGCAAACTTCTCCGGGGGTCTGAGGGTGGATCATTCCTGAAAGGATGCAGCAGTCTGTAGGAGGCAGGTTGGGTGGTCCTCGGGGTGCTGCCGAAAACACGGTGCTGTCATGTGCTGCAGGTCGCAGTACAGCGGTGTCCGCGAAAAAACCTGCCAAGAGTGATTTAAAGGTTAGTGCAGTCCAAAATAAAGCACTCAGAGAACTRTTACAGTGCAAACCGATTCCATGATCATGCCCAACGCTTTCATACTTTGGCAGAAAAAATACCGATCATTTTAATGCTCCTCACACAATAATCTGTTCATCAGTATTATGAAGGCAAGTAATRTAAATTGTAAGCAATAATTTTATGCTAACTTTATTTGGTTTATGTGTATCACTTTGCGAATCTGTTTCCATAGTGATTATATGTGAACAAATGGAGGCAATGCTTGAAAAACTGGACCATTTACTTGAATAGACTGTTGTAAATTGTCTAGAACCATCTAGAATAYCCATAAAGGGAACCTCTCAAAGTCTGTATACCTTAAGTCTTCCWCTGGTAGCATCTGCTGGCACAATATTATTTGTGGAAATAGTACAACCTACCACTATCCCAGCAAAATTATATAAATGCAGCACCACTGCCAACCCATCCTAATGCACTCAAGTTTTGTCTACCCATGCTGTGTGGAAAATATTGAGGATATTTCTTGTGTTTGCAGTTCAGATAGACATGCAACAATAGCCAGAGGCCTTTTAAATTAATTATACTAGTTTGTGTGGATTAACCTCTGGTTGTAAAACAAACAGGATGGACTGAAGGAAGAATATGAACACAGATTTGGGCTGGCACAGTTACATTTCCCACTACAGTGACTTTGAATCTATATGGAGAAATCACACTACTGACTAATTGTTCAGGATCCTGAATATTTATTAAGAAAGCTGTTGAATTTGATTTGATGAATATTTTTATTTAAGTACTGCATTTAAGTCTTAGTACATTTGCAMATCTGAGAGGAAGAGATTTCCAGACATGTGGGAATTTTGGGAAGTTAAGCCATAATTCTTCACAGACCTGAAATGGCATCTCAGAAACAAGTACCTGCTTTATCTTTTCCAATAAAGAAATCAGTGTCATTTCAGATTACCCATGTATTCAGATCWCTTTAAGTGTTCAGATTTGACAATAGCTTTCCAGTAACAAGGCTTCTTTGGCTTTCTTTAGGGAAAAACTGTTCTCATTGCTCTAGCTTGCTCCAAGTCTTGTTTTACTCCACTTAAGCTAACTTCATTCTATGAAAAAAAAAAAACCCTGAAATTTATAATTTTTTTAAAAATTACCATCTTCAATCAAGGGGGACAGTTTTTAAAATTGATGTTGTTATTTACTGTCTAAAATAATGGGAAGTCTCTTGATCAGATGCCAGGATTTTTTKGAATTCATCCACTACAGATCCAAACAATGCTGCCTGCTCCCCTGATCTCCTGACCACTGGCTTTTATTGAGGAGCTTGAAATTTCCATGTCTCTGAGGATTTTATTAATTTATTATTTATCTGATGCTTAAATATAAAGAAAAGCCTGTGAGCATTCTGGTATCTGCTGTCATGTGGTTGTGGCAGAGTTKGGCAGAGTCTGACTGATGGAATTGTTTGGTCATGTTACGTGCTCTGGTTCATGGTTATTTCARTGCAGTGACACTCCTTGTAACAGTGGCCCCTTGGCAGATGCTCTGTTTGCCTGAAGTGTRTGACTGGAGGGATGAAGTTATGATTTAAGAAAAAATCAATTCCCACATGAAAGGGGTTTATTCATATGGATGTTCCACATTAAGGTATATGAGAAGAAGGACCCAGTGGTTCCTCCAGTGGAAATCATTGACTTCTTTCACCAAATTAAAAGATGAAAGAAATTTTGTTTCATTAACTTCAAGCAAATGGTTGGAAACACAGAATCAGTCTTCTSTTTYTGTGAAACAAGATAGCAAATATCCAGGCTTCTTGTAATAGCAATGACCTCTAACTGGACAAGAGGAAAAAATTCTACATTTTACACCCTATAAAACCCATGTACAGTGTTTGAGAAACATCTCTTTGGTTACAGKAGGGCAAACAGCTGTTTCATGTGATTTAATATCTAATTTGTATATTTTTGGCCTAGCRTTAGCCATACTCTGCCTGGAATTATTTGTGTTCTGAGTATGAAGCATCATAGCGAGACCAAAAGGTCAGGTTTTGTCACTGACAAAAATCTTGGAATGACACTGGAATTTCTTGTGGTTCCCTGGTTTTAAATCTGATTAACCTTTTTAGAGCAGCCTCAACTGAAAACTTGCTCCCCAAGGAGCAGGTTCATGTTCTCATCAGCAGAAGAGATACCAAGAAGACACTAAATAATATGTYTGTGCTACTAAAGATAGTATACACCACCACATATATATGTACACCTAATATCCTTCAATAGATGTTTCCCAAAAAGACAATCCCAGTGAATCATGAACTATTTAGTGAGAGTGAACATAATTTATACATTTATTAACAGGGGCAACAGATGGACTAGCTGGCTTAGCAGCTGGGTTTCCAGTGATTATTCATGCAGATTGAAGTAAGGTGTGACGTATCTAAAGAAAGCAGTAGGAGCTGACACCTCCTGAAACTGAGCTCCAGTTGAGCAAACCCTGCTCACCAATATTCTGGCAAAGGCGATGGTACTGTTTGCATTAGGAAATCTCTGAAATGTCCTTTTAGAAATCTCATAGCATGATTTGAATTTGCCATGAAACTGTCAGGTACTTCACAGGAAACCTGCAGGACCCGAGAGTTCTTTTCCTGCATTTGTAAGTCTGGTGCCAGAATTCAGACTGTGTATTATTTGATTGCCATGACTATCAGGGCAAGGAAGGTAATGGTAAACAGAGTTTGCTCACAGAAAGTCATGTTAAGGATCAAGATGATTTGTTAGGGTGTTGTTAGTAAGAAGTAATGTTTTTCCATTCATCTGTCCCAAAGGATCCTGCCTAAACAAAAGTGCGCTTCCTCAGATGTAGGAGTGGATGGGAAAGGTTCTGGAAAACCTCCAGAGAAGAAACAAAGTCCAAATTCCTGGAGTCCCATGCTTGTTATTTAAGTGCAGTCAGGGCGTCATKAATGCTAACATGCATTGTTTTGGTCATTCCACTGAAATTGCAGTCTAAACAAATTAAACAATAAGAATTTATAAGATACAGCRTTTTTAATGGATTGAGAATGCTGGCTTTGTGTTCTGTAGTACCTCAGTGTAATCTGAAATGCACATTATAATGACTTTAGTACATTGGGCTGCTAGGCTTGCTCTGTCACCCCTTTTTAAAGATATTTTACAACTTTGTTATGTTTTGACAGATATTTCTAGTCTTTGTAACTGTAGTCAAATTGGTGTTGTGAAATCTCAGTGATGTCTCTGTTGAGTGAATTGAAAGCTCATCCAGAATTTCCTCTCCCTGTCCAAGTTCTGTCTCACTGAATAGTTGTGCACTAGGCCAATRAGGAACATATTCAAAGATGCTTAAATTACTTAGGTGCCAAGCACTGTTTAAAGCCAGTGSGATTTGAACTGCTTTGGTTGATTTAATTGTCCCACATTCTCAATCTATTCAAGACATTCAGGCTTGTGCAAAAGACGTGGGGTGGACAGGGCCTTTTGCTGGCCAGCTGACTCACTTGTCTGAAATGCATGCAGGGTGGTTTGTGGCTTGTACTTCCTAATTGCTTGGAGCACACGTCTCCAAGGAGTGTTGCTGCTTCACTTGTGCATAGTTTTGTGTCTCCAAGGAGTGTTCCTGCTTCAGTTGTGCAGAATTTTGCTTCTTAACCTAAGTTCTCTCTTTTGGAGTTAGATTTTTTTCCTTGATTTTATTAATTTGTTAAACTCTTTGTGGCTAACTTACTTTTTTTTTAAAGAAACAGCAAAGTTGAGTGAATTTAATCTTTCAGGTTCTTCATCCATTCATTCATCTGCTCTTAGAGTTTGGAGTTTAAATTCAGATTTGTASTGACCCTCCCACTTTCAGAGGTTTRAAGTTCATTTTTACTTATTTCTTATTCTGGAATGATGAAGTTCTCACTGAATTTTTAAGAAACRTGATTTTTCTTTTATACAGTGGGAGAGTTCTTGTAAACTGCTGCTGAAAAGGAAGCAGCAGAAGTACTCTGGGCCCTTAGAGGAACTTTGGTTTCTCAGCCCTCTCTCAGAGGGTCAAAAGATCTAAAGAATTAAGGGAAGTTAATTACTACTTATTTTTATAGTGGGTATATATCGTTTTATTCAGTGGCATTTGAATTTGTGAAAATTTCCCTTTTACTTTGGTTACCATTATGTTAGTCTTCTAATAAAAAACTAGGGTTAATTCTAGAAAATCAGTATTTCATTTCTTAGTGAAAATATGTAAATTATTGTTAATTCTTTAAATGAGTGTAACGTAAGAAAACTGTCATATGGAATCACTTATRGTGGTCTTGTAATTTTAGTAACTGTTCTGGTAATAAAAAGAATGTTGGCACAATACAATCTTAACCCAAATACTTGAAACTGAAATACGCTTTTCTTTCTMCAATTTTTGTAGTCATGCAGTCCTCTGCATGCTATAAAACTCAATAATTACTGTTTTRGGTCTTGAATGTTCTTCTTGATTGAGCAATTAGATTTTTTGTTTCCAAGTTTTCAAGGTTTGTAGTCAAGCCCAGGATGTAAAATCAGCTTAGCTCTGTTCTCTGTTGTGTTAAGGACTCCTAGTGTGACCACAGACTGCAATTTGAGCACTAAAATTGAGCAGATGATATTTATTAGAGACTTGCCATTGAMTTTTCTTGGAATGAGAGCTCTTTTTGCATTTCATTTTGCTCCTCTGTAAAATAGGGATGATAGTATTTGCCTTAGAGGTTATATGTGTGCAAATCCTTGAAAAATGTGGGACTTGGTAATGGAAGGAGGCCTAGAAATTTTTGCTAGAAGTCATGYTCCTTTCGGGGTAGAGTTTGTTCTTTATGTTACAAAAGTAAATAAAGCTGAGAGGTGAACCAGGTGTCAGCTGCTGATAACATCCTGACACAGTTGTGGTTACATTTATTTTTTAAGTCATTAAATATTGCATGTCATGTATTTCTGTGAGACAATCTGCAAAGAATTTTTTTTCCAGTTCTGAGAGAAAGGTAGATATCAGTCTGTGCATTATTTTGAAGAAAACACTTTTCCTTTTGCTACTGATTAACCATCTCTGCACATTTTTTATTCTCATAATTATACCAATTTGCAATCCAGTGACATTGTTTGAGTTTTTTAATTGCTGATTTCAGTTGCTTAAGTTTTGGAACAGCCACTACAGGCAGACCTATATTCTGTATTTAATTTGAGTACCTTTCCTCATTGGT
The DNA here is from genome assembly GCF_030028575.1 of Malurus melanocephalus. Classification (NCBI taxonomy): domain Eukaryota; kingdom Metazoa; phylum Chordata; class Aves; order Passeriformes; family Maluridae; genus Malurus; species Malurus melanocephalus. The sequence goes on from NW_026623307.1 coordinate 1,077,573, forward strand.
AAAGAAATTGAATGTTCTTTACTTAGTAGGCGGAAGTAATGYGTGTGAACCAAGCCCAAGATGAAAACTCCTAAAAGGCCAAACAGGTATTTGACTTTTACAGGGGTAAGTTCACAGGACCAGTTTGTGGTAAAATAAGTAATAATATCTAATTGTAGATATTTGTACCTTGAYAGRTGCCCCATGACCAGAMTGGTGACAGCAAGCCATGTGACTCWGTCCTTCCCCAGGCAAATCACACTTTTGGATGCCAGGACAAACACACTGCGCTTTTCAGAGTGTGTGYGCAGTGCTGTGAGGTATGAGGGCCTATCTCAGATTAGAGACAGCAAAATGCCTGGTGTTATCAACTGATACAGCATTGCACAGAGAGTTTTGCTTGAGTGTATTACAGGTCTTTATTGCCAGAATATTTTGAATGTGTATGTCCTTAAGCAGTAAGTTATCACAGAAATTACTTCATATTTCCTTCCRTGGTGTTGCCCATGCCAATCGAGGACATGCACTTTAACACATTAAGTCACAGCAACTGGCAGTAGCCAGAAACCTTTGCTCTTTACACAGCAGGAGACAGAAATGCGAGTTCATGCTGAATTGCAGGAATATATTGATTCATTTATTTTTTGCATGTGATGAAAAGTGATTAGATTATAAATTACTGGCGTTTTTTTGCAGTATATAGAAAGAATGTATGTGCCTCTATTCAAAGTACTTTTACGTTGTGTTTTAATTCAGGAGCTTCTGATAATAATTGTTTCTGAGTCTTAAGTAGTTGGGGTTTTTCCTGCCATATTCAGCATTTATTTGTAGCTTATTGTTCTGATTGATTTACAAGCAACAAAGTCAGGAAAATCCTCATTTCAAAGCAGGCTGATAGTACAGTACTCAGTAATTACCCAATTACTGATACTTTAACTTTTGTTGCTTTTTTTGTTCTCTAAAGCTTGTGTTACCATTTCTAGATGTATTGTGATATATAYTTTTCCATGGGTTACAAGACTACAATGTATGCCATTATTGCTTTTATTTCAGCAGGATTTTAACAAACAAACCACTGATTTATTTGTTAATAACAAATAAAGACTCAGTAAAACAATGACAGATTCTTAGAGGTCTTTATTTGGATGTGATACTGTGTCTATCTTAAGGTCAGAATTCTCTTTTTTCACTTCCAGTCCAAGAAAGCTGAGTTATCACAGAGATGATTTTGCAGTTAATTACCCRAAAGGCATTCTCTGATTTCCTTTACTATTACYCATTTGCACTGCTAACATTCATCTCTTCTGGGAACGCAACCTTGTTCCCCCAGGAACACACTTTTTTCCAGAAATAATGGTGGAATTGTGTTTATTAATTTACATCACATCAGAATTGTCTTTGCTGATTTCCTGRGCTAACAAACTGTGTATCTTTATGCAGAAGGAAGGAGAATGAAGTGACAACTGTAAAGGACTGCTGCCTCAGAACTGCTGTTGCCATAGAGCTGCTAACGAGGGAAAAAAAACTGCAGCATGGATTTCTTGTGCTATTGAAGGTAAGATGAGGGCACAGCAAAGACTGTAGGAGGGGGAGGGGAGGTGAAGCAGAGGGAGGGAGAAGAGGAAGAAAGTCTGCGTCCTTGCTGTCTAAAAAAGGAAATTCAGTGTCAGTGTTCATGAGCAGAACTGTTGGTGCAGAAGAACAAAGCTATCTCAGTTGTTTAGGGTAGCAGGAGTGATGAGCAAGCAAGCATACTCCCATGCTTTCAGGAGGAAATGCTGCAAAGAAAGGAGGGAGAAGAGTGACTTTTTCCTTTAGAAAATACTCACTACTGCTTCAAGGTAGCTGYTTTTTGATACTACTTTGGTATTAACGTTATTACCCTGGGTAAAGACAGCTGTGCAAAAAATCAGTAGGGAGAGAAACAAGAAGAAAAAGTGGCTGTAAAAAATTCAGCAAAATCTTGAGCTGATAAATTCTGTTCRTATGTATTAAAATGTCTCAGTTGTTACATCCAGCTATGCAGTGCTGCGAAACCTTTCAAAATGAAAGTGAAATTATGTTTTTTGTGGTAAGGTTGTTGTGATAYGTTATCAACCTTTTATGAATGATCTTTTGTCTCCTGTAACCTAAATAGATATCTTTTGAGTGGAAATGTATACTAAATAAATAAAAATAAATACTAGATACTCAGGAATACTGACTATAGAGCCAACATCAGACATGTTTTCTKTGGGATCTCTTTAATGGGGTGAGCTTTGTAGTCTCTGACTCTTCAAGATTATTGCAGAATTATCTGCAACACACTCATGCCAAAGCTGCTGCTGCTGCTGCTGCTGTTTTGACATCTGTGTAGCATGTTTTTTGCTATTTAAAGAACAACATATTTTTGCTATTCTTCACCTGCTCCTTCTCTCAGTTGTTAGGATCTTTCTGAGGCGACTRAACCCATGTGCCCTGCGCAGCAAACCCAGCACACCTGCCGTGTTTGCACAGTGGGGCCTTGAGGAGAATAAAACAAACTGTGGAGGCAGTGATAACACTGTCTTAGCTATGTTGATACTCCTGTGTTGATATTGCTTAACCATCTGTTTGCTGTTATTGGGTGTGCTTGGATAGATCAGCCCTTTCTCACAATTGCTTGTTTTGCACTTTATCACCATTTATCAAATAGGGTTTGACTATTCTCCCAGAGTCTGTTTGCAGTTTGGGTCACAGTGATTTTTTTTTCTATAGCAACCTGGTAGTTTGATTGAGATTCAGTAAATGTTAGGGATTCAGATTTTTATTTTTAGTATTGCCATCTCTCACTGTGAAATTGTTATTCTYTGAGTTTAGCTCATACATGCCATTTCCCAGTCATGAATGGCACTGGCCGAGGTACATCAATCATGAATATATAAGTTTCCATTCCCATGGTATGTCATGTGGAATTAGATGTTCAAGGGTATTTTTACTAGTCAGATGTGATTCAGACTAATTTTGTCAAACTCGTCTTAAGACAGAAAAGCAACCTTATGAAGCTGAACAAGGCAGAGCAGTCATTTATTAATCTGCTAATCTGTCCATATGTTTGGACTGAACTCTTCCACCTGGTTTATATTGTTGGAGTGATCAAGAGAATAAGGAAGTATGGCAAAACATTGCCCAGAACACTCTAATGTCTGGTTTTGGGCCAGGAAAAAAAGCTGTTAAGCCACTAGTGCTGCTGTGGTTAATGCCAGGCTTTGCACCAATTCCCAAAATACTGTAAAATATAAAAGCTACTTTGATGGCTAATRCTGCCCATAATTACCTTTTTGAGGTGTTGCATTGCTCGATCTCCATCTCAGCCACTCCAAGTAATATCAGCTTTCTACATGATAGACTTTGGCTGAGTGATTTAAGGTCTGATTTTTGAAATACTGAGTACCCATAATGCTATTTAAGGTTAATGGGAGCACAGACTTCTCAGCAAAATTTAAAATAGGGTGTCTGCACTYAAACGGGAGATTTTAGTTTAGCAGTCACAAGACCGCTTAAATGATCAATCTGAATTCTGGATTTCTTCTGGAGCTGATTTTTTTTCTTTTGCAAAGCCTGAGCCATGTCCTGTTATAACCCTTTGTTTTTATTAATTTGTTTAGTCAGTATACAGCTAGCAGAATAACTGGCATATAAAATTAAGAGAATTCAGTTATAGTATATTTACTTCTTCATARTGTTTTATGGCAGTAGTCTGTTTTCTGTTGGATTGAATGACAAGAAATTAAGTTCTGCTGACATGCTTTAGGGTTAAAATAAGAATAAAACAATGCTCCTTTATACATGTGTCTGGTGGGTTTTTCAAGGCACTGAACTATAGTCTTTTGGGCATGTAGGTCAGTCTTTCTTTAAATATGTGATGGCTCCTGTTCGATTGATGAGCTTTATGTTCCCCAGCTTGAAATCAATAGTCCTCAACTCCTGTCTACTCCAACTGTTTGAGTTTTCTTATAGTAATCTAATGTCAGTTAAACATACATCCTCTCTGGGTGACAGGTACATCCTCTTTCGTTCTCTGCTTTAGTCAGATTTGTTCTGTTGTTTTTCACTCAAACTATAGTGATTTTTTTTGTTTTAAGCCAAGCGGTCTGTTATGGCTTCTGGGATAAGTGCATCTAGTGGAAGGTGGAGAGGCATCCACCAAACTCATATAGAGCCTCTCATAAATATATTTTGTCTTTTCATTTTTAAAACAAATATACTCCTTTGATATGACTCTGGGCTCTGCAGGGAATTCTGATTCTCTGTCTCAGTTTGAACTGAAACAGTAATTTTGAGGTAAGTAGTTGATGTCTGATCTTCAACCCACAGATCAGCACTATCAGTAGTTGTGACWGAAAAGAATCACTACAACGTTTGTAATCCCTGTTACTCCATACCTGTAGGAGTCASTCCTTTGAAGGTTGTGATTGTGTTTTCACTGGGCAGCAGATTGAAACCATTGCAGAARCAGCAGTACTACCAGGGCTTCATTGTAGTAAGATTCTTTGCCCAACTAGAAAAACCTTCACTCTTTCATCCTTTAAAGCAATCTTCCTCTTAAATTATAATGCAGTAGAAACATTGTGTTATTAATTGCATTTTACAAAATTAGCTTAATGTAAAACTAATTAAAACTGTGGAAGCTGGATTATACTAATGTGGTCTTGTAAACACAGCAGAATTAGGAGTTGCGGGTGAGCAGCTGGTTACAGAATTGAAAATACCTATTCCTGTTGTTATTTTTTAGTAATAGTGGAGGAATTTGTACATTGGATTTGGTACAGCTCTGTCTACATAACAATGACCATGTAGTGGTGTCATTTCTAATTCTGTAGCCACTTAGACTCATTTATCCCCAGAGCTGTTGTTCCTAAATTGGGAACAACTATCTTGCTGGCTAAGAGACCTGAGAAAACAAGGAAAGAAATGGGTTCTCACATCCTATCAAATAGCAGTGTTCCTCATTAATGCTYCACATGTTCTGATGTCAGGTGTTTGCACAGCTCTGTCCTGTGGCTTCCACTGTGTGAACATAGCAYTAGAGGATGATTGGAACTGCTGAGTGTGATAAAAAGATTGTGTTTGAATTATGGCAAAAATCCAATAGTCCATCCATAATAAAGCCGAAGAATTTTTCATGTGGTCAGTTAAAATATATATTTTGTCTCATTGCCATAGATGGAATGARCAAGAGAGAGAGAACATTAAATTCAGACAGCTGCAGAATGGCCATAATGTGGCTCTGGGTGTCAGCAGTATGAGTAAACAGAGGTTTAATTCAGACATATTTTCATACCCCAGACTCCTATTCCCAATTCTCTGTGTCAGGAAGAATGCAGTTTTTCTGGTGCAGGAGTAGCCCTTATTTTTTCTATTCATGAAATTACATTTAGAATGTTATTTATACACTTTGCTTATAGTAAGTAACTGGCAAATGTCGAAGGTCTATTGCTAGAGCTTAATATTTAAAACAGATTGCACAGATGGGGCTAGAGTGTTACTCACCCAGAAGAAATGCTGAGTGTTAAGCCTACTAAACCATTCCTGGCAATGACAAAACTGACGAAATTTGGCCGTCATAAACCCTGTGACAAAAAATGTGCCATCTGCTGGCCAAGGAAGAAAGTACTCGTTAGACGCTGCGATCCCTGGRTAAAGCACTCCAGCGTGATTCCAGCAGTAGGGGAAGCTGGGTGTTTTGCAGAGCTCTTCAGCAGCAGAGCTGGAACAGGCCTGGTCAGGAGTTTACCCACATCAGARTATTCCATCTGATGTGATAATTGAAACTTTCTGTGGTAACAAGTCAATGAGAAAGGGAAATGTTCCGTTCTAAAAATATCCACACATTCTRTTTCAAAATTTTTAGACATGGAACACTGATTTTTATTCCAGAATGATTTTTAAAAAGAAATTATTTTTGTATATTATATAAGCAAATTGGAATTTTCATCTTTGTATTAAACATGAATGAAATCTCATATCATCACTGTAGCATATGGTAAACAACCACTCAGTCCCATGTCTCACTGCTCATGGTTGTGTATGTGTGTTCTGTGGGTAGAACACATCAAGAGCTTGATTGTCTTTTCATTCAAATAAAGGAGACTGGAAATAGAAAGAAAACTGTTTTTCTTATATTTGCATCTTTATTTCTTTATTGTAATTTTTGCATTAATTCCTTAAATTGCTACTGTAATTTAAAGAAAAACTGTTTTGAGTTTATACTACTGTTAGTAATTCATAATACTCAAAGAGTTTCTAGTTACAGCCAAAATCATACCAACCAAATATTCAGAAGAAAACAAGTAGAGAATTATAGATAACTCTCAAGGCTTTCATTTGCTTAGCTTTCTAAGTTTAGTTCGTGTCAAAGCAAGAATAAATCCTTTGCATATTGTGCTGCAAGGAAAGGAATGAATTAAAAAATTGCTGGATTTGATTAGGAGTTGATCCAGGGGTTATTTTTTTTGTATCTTTCTTTAAAATGGGGCTCCAGATAAGCTGTATGGCTTCTGAATGATTGTTTTCCGTAAGAAAGGAAGTACAATGGTTCTGATATCACCAGTCATGAAAAATATCTGTGTGTCTGTCTGTCTGTCTTCATCCATCCCTATATGGCAGCCAATTACAATGCGTTAAAAAAAAAATTTAGGTGCACACAACTAGGCCGAATTTGTACTCATAAGAACTGTTTCTAATTTTGGACTTTGGATATTTTAATTAATAATATTCTAATATTCTAATTCATAATATTCATAATATTCATAATATTCATAATATTCTAATGTATTTAGAAAAAGGAGGAACGAGGCATTGGAGAGGGGAGGTGTGCTTACATTGTCAAGGAATGCTTACATTCAGGCAGTATGAGTTCCATTCTGTGATGTGTTGGGGACTGTTCTGCCACAATCAGAGACTCTTCTCTTGCTTTTTACACTGATTTTGGTTGTGAAAGACCATATCACTTGAAACCACCTTGGAAGGATCTTCCAACACAGCTGCAATTCTCTGAAGCTGCTCATTCAAACTGCTGGGATTGCTGTGGCATCAAGGCTGGGGTGGGGGCTAGGTTTAGGAAGAGGGTTAGGATTAGTGAGTATATAGCCTTGATGCCTAGGTGTCTTAAGAGTTTATAGTTTTGTCATCTGATCTGTAGTATTTGCACACTTCTGCTGAATGAAAATCTGTCAATCATAGTGCTTTTCTGAGTAGTTAACATCATATGTATAGGGAATAATAAAACTGCTTTATTTAGGATTCTCTTAGCTGTCCCTGTTATCTCATCCAACAGAACAACCTGCTAGTGATAGACTGGTAGCAATATTGTTCAAGGAAATTAACACATAAAAAGGTTCATTTGTTTTGTTTTGTTCTTTAAATGATGCACTCCAGTAAATTAGAGAAAAATTATTTCACAAATCTAAGAGAGGCTCCCTTATTCTGTATTGTCCTCTGTTTTATCCATATTTGATTGAGATTCTTCATGTAATCTGCAAAATTCTTTCTGCCATTGTTTTAAATATAATACAGTAAGATTTGGTGCAGTGATTCAGTTTGTGCTTATAGAAACTTGAGGCAGATGAGTTACACTGATTTACATATTTGCAAATATATGCAAATACACAGTATTGCCATATGGTCTTAGGTCCCCAGAAGTGCTGGTGACCTACTTGAGTATTTCAGTTAACAGAATTTGAGCTTTTGCTTCTTCATGTTTTATACATTTCAAAAGACAGTATTATTTTTATTTTCTATGTTACATTTCTGGAAAGGATCCTACAGTGTTTAAATTACAGTATAGCATCTGCAAGATCAAAATCTTTCTCGTTTTCTGTTGCTGGATCGGTGTTTTCTGCAGCAGAAGGCAAGAGATCCTCATCTGCGAGTTCTCTTGGAAAGCTAGGAGGGGCTGGAAAGCCCACAAGTTGTTTCCATGGTTCTCCAGGACATCTGGGGCCAGGCGATTCTGGGCGAACTGGAAACCCATTGAATAAAGAAGTWTCAGGAAGAATTAGTGGCTCTACAGGTCTGCTGGTTTCCTTCCTTGCACCCCCTGCACTAACCAGTTCCAGTGCTCTTTCAGCACTGGCTGATGGGAGGGTTTCATTTTGATTAAAACCCTTTTTATTTGACTCCTCAGAAGATTTGGGGTTTGGATGTTTATGTTTACTCTTTTTACTGTGTTTTTTATGCCCACACCCATGGCTGCTTCCGCGCCCACAACCAATTTCATGCCTGTGCCTTTTATCAGACTTGTGATCCTTTCTCACTCCATGCCTATGCTTATGCCTGTGTTTGTGCTCAGGTTCACCTTCATCTGGTTCCTGTTCATCATCTTTCCTCATTTCTGTGCTGGGGCCTTGACTTCCTTCTTCATTTTTATTGGTATTTGAAACTGCATTTGGCTGGCCTAGCATCATAGTGCTGCGGAAAGGTGTGAATCCAGGAGGCCTTCTTGCATAGAACACCTAAAAAACATTGCAATAATAGCCACATTTGTTCATTTGTTACATGAAAAAGAACAATTGCTTCAGATTTGGGAAATTCAGAAGCTGGCTCATTGCCGTACATGAATCATTTAGCGATTTTTAAATGAAAATCTAAACTAAACAATTCTTTCTTCTGTGATAAACATACAAACATAAACATCCTCCCAAAAAAACTCTGGAGTATTTTAGCAGCTATATGTGTAAAAGAAAAATTTCTGTATCACTGAAATTTTGCCAGTGTAAGAGAGGAATAATACTACAGAGAGAAAAACACAYGTACTGATTTTTAATTATGAACAATGCAGTTAGTTGCTAAAACTAGATATCCCAGCACTTGTTAGAGGTAACACTCCCATGTACAGAACCAATTTATGCTGAAGTTTAACACACCTCTGAGTAGCATCAATGGCAGAATATACACAAGATCTGTGTACTTTTGTTATATCAAATGTAACTATTCAATTTTTTACTTCTAGATTTGAYATATGCATTTCAGAATACTACTTAGAAATAACACACAGAGGTTAAAGCTGATAATATCAAACATTCTGTTGTTATTGTGTCATCTCTACTCCCTCATCAGTGTTCAATTGGAAGACAAAAGCTGAATATGTGGTGTACAGCCACTGTCCAACACGGGTTTAATTTCTCTTCACCGAAGCCTCTGATCATTATTTAGCTGCATATCAGAGTTATTTGGATTAAATAACTAATTTTAAATAACTAAATTTGAAAGTTGATATGGATAAAATGTTGTAGTGAAAATAGAGAGGAGAGGAATTTGAATATGTAGTTATGGAGGTGCTGAGCACACTGAAGTTATTAGTTATGAGGACAGTTAATCTGTTTTTATTAAGTGTCAGACAGGAGTCTCTGCATTTATTAAAAATCTTGCAATCCTCAAAAATATCTGATAATAAAAATATTTATATTCCATTGTGAGATTTTCAAACTCATTCAGGAATWGTTCATTGTGGAGCTGAGTAGGGAGAAATTGAAAGATCCTTCTGCAGAGACTGACAGCTGTGGCAGGTGCCACTTGACTAATATGGAAAGGTTCGCAGATGCTTTGAAAATCTATATAGTATAATTATTGTGTTGGCAAATACAGTTTTATTTCAACTTTTAAACCTAGTGTGAGTAGTAATTTAAGAGARCTGATGGGGCTTCATACTTTGAGATTAACTGACAATGCAGAGGAGCAGCCAACAGGCAGAAATTCTCCCTGTCCTGGTGCCTTGTTTGTGTGGTCACCTTGTCCATGTCTCACCTTGTGGTGCAACTGCTTTGATGTAACCGGTTGTTGAGTTTAGAAGGTGAGAGAGGAGAGTGTGACATTACTGAGGCTTTTAAAAGAACTATGTGGTCCTCTATTTTATTACAAAATATGGGATAATGTGGAATGGATAAAGAATTTAATTACTGCCTTTGTCCTACACTCTACTTAAGAGGATGRGTAATGAAGAGGAATCTTACATTTGTAAATTCTTCAGTGCAGTTCACATGGGGATAGATTTTATTCTGCCATGGGATCACAAGAATTTGTGCTTCGCATGTCAGTGATGCCTGTTGACAAAACAAAAACCAACACATTAAGGCGACAAAACTTCAGACACAMAGGAAGAGCCTTGGGCCTGAAAAATACGCTTTTAAAAATAATACTTTGAAATACTTGGAAYTGTAATCAAATATTTATGAAATCTATCTCAATGATGAGTACCTCTATTTTGGGACACATCATGGCTTAGCTTTTCAAGGTTATGGTATGCCTGTGTGAATACTTCAATTCAACTTTGGATACCAGATTGGATCTTGAAAATTGGATTTTTCATCTCCAGTATTTCTGGGGCAGTAACTGCTTAATCTTCATGATATTTCTAAGAAGTATTTTTTGTTGATGTTATTTCTCCTACTAAATATTGGGAAATTGAAATAGGTTTTTTTTTTCTTTTTAGTGCCTGCTGAACTAACAAATTTTAAGATCTCACTGGTAAGCACCATTCATACACTGGAAAAAGAGATGGGAGCTAAAAACSCTCTCCTCAAACATCTCCATTGCCAGTGGTTTCTGTCTCTATCAAGCATTCCTTTCCACTGTCCGGAACACATTTTCCGGCTATCAACAGYATGGCATGCACTCCAGAAACACAAGTAACACTCCAATCTCATGTTTTCCTTAGCTGCAAGTCCAGAGAGTCAGGACTACTGCAGCTATTTCATTTGGCAGCAGCCTCCTCCTCTCCTTTCCTTAATTGAATATTATCAAAAGAAAGTTCCTTTGGCTTTGCAGTGAGCACTGATCCTGCAGCTAGAGTGACTCAGTTTAAGTTTCAGGGTTTCTTAACTTGGGTTGCAAAAAGTGAAAGGTCCCCTTCTTCTTGAAACAAAAGTTTACTGAAAGAGGTAACAGAACCCAGAGTGTGGTTTTACTTAAGGCAAATGAATTTGTCCGTTAGAATCATTACTGTTGGCAACATTATCGTTACTTACACTGTCTGATGTGGCTGTACAGTCCTCATTAAGTTTTTCAAACTCACTCTTTGAGCAGTTTGTCTTCCAGACTGTAAATTTTACTCGATACTTTTTTCCTGCAACCACCTGAAAAATTAGCAAGAAGGCTTTCTGTGCTAAAGGCATTATATTGAAAAGGGTTCACAGGAAAGATGATTTTCTACAAGCTTATACTACTTACATTCTACAAGTACTAACCACAGGGCCAATATATGATAAGAACAATATTAAAATATTTGGCAGTAAACTTATCTCTTTCTAATCAAGTACTTATTTACTCCAGTTCMTATTCTCAAAAATACTAGCATTGAAGCTGAAGGATACAGAAAAGGTCAGAATAATACTGGGCCCACAGTTATTAAATGTCTGTAGTAATTTCATTAGTAACAGATGAAATCATTAGTGATAGCTCTGTAGAGCGCCAAATATGATGTCAGAAAAGTGGAATGTGAGTAAAACAAAGTGTGTGATGAACGGGCTGAGTTGAAAATGAATCTATTTGCCAAACATATTAAAGAGAGAAACTGCATGGGTTCAAGAATGTGTTTGCTACAAGTTCTTTTAGTATTTTTCAAAGAGCTTGAAATAATATATCTTCCTCCAGGGACATCAGGCTAGACAAGAAATTCTGTTTCCCTGAAGTCTCCCCAATTTTGAAGGTGTATGCATGTTAATATCAGACATTATAGGGAAAGTCAGAAAGAAGAACAAAGTTTGAAAGAAGAAAACGCATAGATGTTATCAGTAAGATAAACTATTAGGAAAAATTCTGATGTGCTTTTAGTACCTTCTCCAATGACATCTCATGCTCAGGAATATTTATGTTCAAGTATTTTCTGAACTACTCCACTGTCAAATTTTCRGTTCTATCCTAAAATTCTGTTTTGATGTCTTGGGACAGTAAAAAATCTGGTCCAAATGCTGACCAATATATTATACTCCAGATTGCTTGTCCTTTATCAAGCTCTATTTATCTGTATATCTTAAGTTATGCACAGATGTCCTTATTTGAATCTAGCTGGAATATTATTAGCAGCACAATCAGTATACAAAATAACGGATTTCTAAGGGAAACTAAGAAGCCTCTTTTCTACCCTACACAGCTACTGTAGGGTAGACATTGCCTAAAATAACATGGAGAGTATTGGTGTGGTGGATCAAGGGAGCAGTCCTGTCTAAGGAATCTTTTATCCTATGAAAGTCTAAGGTATGTTACAAGGTAAAATGTAGGGTAGATACACAGAAATAGAATACCCTGAGCCAACCTTCTTCACATGCCTTTCAAATAATTTTGTTTTSAGAGAAAAGTAAAAAGTTCTGAAGATGGGAAATTTTTGAATGCAAGCAAATATGGATTACATTTTACAGGAAAAATTGCATGGATATCTCAGTTACTACATGTATCAACACTTAGACAAACAGATTCTTTCAAATCTGAATACAAACTCTAGCTAACATTCAGCTCAGGCCAATAAYAATGTCATGTCTGTTCCTCATCTCTGTGATATATTCCAACCTGAACTGTYGCTGATTGTATTTCTCCACCTTTATAGTAGAATTCATCATTGCTCTCCGAATTATACTTCTCCATAGAAACCTTCAGTAGTTCCTTTAGTTCTGGACTGTCATTTGGGATAGTCTTTGGACAGCCTGGACAAATGGCAGCAACTACTGTTTCTGCAACTGAAAGAGAYCAACAGGTTTCAGATCTAAGAAACAAAAGATTCAATGGTGATAAAGGCTGGAAAAAACAGTTATAAAGTCCTGCTTTCTTGAACTCTTCATATTTAGGTCTACGAACTCATACCAAAATATATTTGCATTTTATAAGATCAGCAATATCATATCTTGGTTGTGTAAAAGAACATGGGACACTTAACAACAGTTTTCTCATAGAAASAAGAATTGTGTGTGCCTGTTTTGGGTAACCAGAAAATATGGAGAGGGAACAGCTACATGTATGGAAAGACCTGATTTGAGTGAAACAAGATGTGCATGTAATTGGCAATGAATTTGTGAGTTGAAGAAAACCAACTCTGAATGGGTGAGAATGCAGCACTTACTACATGGAGCAGTACTGTGCTCTGTTCTAATGCTCAGAAGCAGTTGATAATCTATGTCCAGATAGGCTGGAGGAAAAAGTAACAGTACATAACAATAAAAGACATTGAAAACAGTGGAACTTTCAAAACTGGTAGTGCCTAGAACATACCTGGAAGCTTGCAATCATTGACAATATCCACGATCTTTGCRTAAAGATTCTGAAATGCTTTGGTCTCACATTTAGCTACACGCTGAAGTAAAAAATGCAAAACAGCTTCTTGTTATTTTGAAATAATGAACAAGCTCACCTAATACCTTCCTGCTAACAGAATAAACAAAGCATCCTCCCTCCCTCCCTTTTCASAAAAGTTTTGGTGATATCCTTTATTAAAGACTAAAGAAACCCAATTAACTTATAATAAGAAAGAAGACTTAAAATTCAGGATCAAGATCTTAGGGCTATGACRCATTTAAAAATGTAATTATAAACAATCTAGTAGTATTTTAGAAAAAATAAKGAAAAATAATGTCAAGGCCTATTATCCAGGTTAAAGGGACTGACATGATATTCCAGTATAGCTTGGTGGTTCATATGGGTGTTGAACCAGGGTGCAATTCTGGTCCTCCCATTTMAAAATTAATAGTACAGAGCTGAATAAAGGTATGAGAAAACTTTCTTGGAATTTGGAATTTCATTCCAAAGTATGGAATATGCTTGGAATATGGTATTCTAAAAATAYCTGTCAATGAACTATTAGCAAGTTCAGGGGATAAGTGCTGATGATCTAATTCCAGAAGCCCTGGAATGACCCTGTCTGACCAAAGCAGTATGGGAGTGAGGCAGTACTCCTGCAGTAGGTGAGGTGACAGAAGTCRTCACCTCTAGGTGACAGCTGGGGAAACTGAGACTCAAGCAGATTAAGTAACTTGTTTAAGGTTTAAGGGCACATGGGTAATGGAGGGATTTGCWTCAACTAGACCAACTCTCCTGCTTCTGTTATTTAGCAGTGTTGTCGTTCTTTCCTTTTTTGATCAATACTTTTGAAACATTCTTGACATGTACAAGGAGTAATTTTTGAACAGGAAAGGGTCCTGAACATAACACTCAATGGTGCATTTCAACAACAGCTGAAACAGATGCTTGTCTATCCCCTCCCATTTACCACCACTGTTCACAATGACTCTGCATTCCTGCCCTCTGCCTTGTGTTTGCAAAATCGTTTTTCTCATCCCCTCGTGAGCTGGTCCAGGGCAGTCGAGAGAGGAAGCCTCTATTTTTGGTGCAGCTGCTTCAGTTTTAGGTCACAGAAGCTGAGGGAGTACTTGATTTTKCAGCACAGTTTAGATGGATTATGTATATTTGTTAATAAATTTCTTTTGAAGCTCTCTTATTTGGACCGTGGTAGAGGTTAAGTAACAATTCAGCTACTTACTTTTCTTAGAAAATATGTCTTGGGCTGTAAAAACTGTACTAATTTTAATCATCACTTTTTGGGCTGTCCAGAGTAACTTCTTGAATATCTGGATAGAAACTTCTCAAGGGATTTATTATTTGAGTGAGACCATTTAGATTCTGTGGAGTAATCTGTAAACCTTTCAGTGGTACTCTTTAGTCACTGATTCAAGAGAAAACACAGATGTCCTAATTGTATAAATAGTTATGTATAAGACTGGATTTAAACTTTGTTCATGAAGTGAAGCAAGACTCTATTTTCTTGAGTCAGATCTCAATGATTATTTGCTAATGTGATATTTTCTTGATAAACAGATTTTAAGTAAGATTACTTACACCTCTAGAAGTGATTTTGCATTCTGGAGTTAAATCTGGAAACTGGCCTTTGGAGCAATTAGTCTCCTCAAGTTCATATTTAATGTTGTAATTCCATCCAGCTACCACCTGGAAGAGATATTTAGGTTATGCCTTACCTAAAACAATAGAAACTTGAAATTTAAACTATCAAAATGGGGTTAGCAAAGAAAGCAAAACTAATCATCTAATGCCTAACATTTGTCAAATCACTTTACAGTCATTAAGTCATAAAGTATTCATGGACAGCAAAAAAAATCCTTGTCCTTGCAATCCAAAATGTAGACTAAATCCACCTTTTGTTAGAAGTGCACTTCGTATTTGGTGTCCACTTCTCCTGGCAAGCCTGCAGCCTCATGCTGCTGCATTTCTKGTGCTTTCCTCCAAAAATCTTTGCTTATTACTCCCCATGACAGGAAGCTGGTCTAGATAGATGACTAYACTAATACAGCCTGGCAAGTCCTGCATGCCTGATCATGGGACACTGTAAAACAGTATCTGAATAATGTAACTCTATACTGCTGGCATCATTTTTTTTGTTGAATGTCCTGCATATATTACCTATCCATAATTATGTCTATCCTGGGCTCTACCTTCCCAAACATACTGTTTTGTCCAGGTTCATAACCCTTTTTATAAATTTTCTCTCCAGGAAGCTGTTCCATTTTCCTACTGCTTCTCACCCATGAAATCTCGCCAAATCATAGCGATGGGCCAGGGAACATTGGATTAAAAAGGAGAAATCATAAAATATGGGAACTTTCTATCCCAGATCAATTGAAGTGAGGGCTCTGACTTTTCCCTGTTTGCTGGAGGTGACATGATGGTTCTCTTTCCAGCTGCTTCATTGCAGTCTGTCTGTAACAAGTTTTGTCATGTGGCTTAAATGTCGTGCAAGTTTGTCTTTCAGCAAAGAGTATTGTTGCCATCAGTAAATAAAAAGAGGACAGTCTGATTTAAATCATGGGTCAAACTGACCAGAAGTTGCTTTTTGGCTAAGTAAATACATACAGGTTCAAAGAAAAGGGTCTGTATTTGGTGCTGGATTGTATACTAGTTAAAAACCAAATAAGAAACTTTACTTTCCAGCAATGTTACACCAATCCATAGGAGAGTCTTTCACAGGGAAAGAATTCTTGCATGGAATACCAGATGACATAAAATTTCTGCAACCTGAGTAGTCATTTCTTGCAAAGCACATATTCCCGTGAGCAGAAATCTTGCAGCAAGTGGTAYGTTGATTTTTTGTTTTTGCTACCCATTTTTCCTATGTGGGGATTACCTGTCCTATAGCACATAGCAGCTGCTAACAAATGGACCCTATTGACTTGCAAAAACAGAGATGTCTGAYGCTGTTTGAGAGGCTGGGGAGTATGTGAGACATCTGTGCAGGCTGGCAGCTTTGGCACAGCCCCTAGGAGAGATCTGCTCCTGTTGGAGCCTCAGAGCAAGGCCAAATGAAGTACCCAGGAGCATCTGAGAAGACACAAGGATGCATGTGCCAGCACTGCATGCAAATAAACTGRTATAAACACTGGTTAGTTGCAACTGCAGAAGAAGAAAAATGTGTATGCTATGAGTTGAGAGCTCTGAAAATCCGCCAGGCAATTGTTCATGATTCCTTATAAATGAAGATCATTATATATAGAGTCTACCTTCKATATGCATTTTGTATGCTTTATTATGAAATATAAGCCACCTTAATATCAGAAACATACACAAAACAAACATGGTACCTGCTTTGGGTTGGGTTATTTTGGTAAAGTTTAGAGAAAAATCATACACAAACCTGTCTCTTGGCATCTTTTACTTCCACAAGCTTAAAAAGGGCAGATTCTTCAC
This sequence comes from Malurus melanocephalus, assembly GCF_030028575.1. Lineage (NCBI taxonomy): Eukaryota > Metazoa > Chordata > Aves > Passeriformes > Maluridae > Malurus > Malurus melanocephalus. The sequence goes on from NW_026623307.1 coordinate 1,094,250, forward strand.
TGTGCTTGTTAAAGTTTTGAATGGCTCTTTTYAGAATTTCTGACACTTCTGAATCATCACTTGGTATAGGGTGCATGCATCCAAGACATGGAGCCTTTGTAAGTCTGATCTTTGGCACATCTGGAAAAGAAACCAAAAAACATAGGGCTTTATGCAGAACAGCCTTAGGTTTTCATTTTTCCTTTCTGGGAGRGAGCAAGAAACTTCTCTGCTTTAAAATGGCATGATGTGCAAACCCTGTATTCCAGTTTCAAGGTGTCCAAAGATGTTTTTGTACTTAGAAACACATTCTGGTTGTGGTKGCAGGGGCTGTCCATGACCTTAGGGTTCAGGGGTGGTTTTGGCAGTGAGCCCCATTCCAGCAATTACTGAATCTCTTCGACACCATTAAGGGAGGCACAGTACTCATTCAGCCAGGGAAGAGCCAGTGGAGACTACAGCTAAGGAGATGGTTTTCAGATTCTTCAAAGCTCACCCACAGTGTGCAGCTGCTTGCTGTCCTCACCACCTTTCAGGATGGGGACTTCAGCAGGAGTGTTTTGGCTCATCCATGTGAGCTGCTGTGGCTCCAAGCGCCCCAGAGACTGAAGTTGGATGATTGTACTGTCCCTGCTAGTCACTGTGGCTGCCAGTTACCACTTGGTGTTACCTTCAGGCTTAACCAGCTGGATTGGCTGTGGATAGACAAGCCTGACAGGGATGCTCAAACTCCTGTTTCCTGATACTAATCCTATTAATTCTCTTTCCTTTCTAGTAATCATGGATTGGATTTTCATAAATTAATTTTATAGTTCAGTACATAAATTAATTTCACGAGTCAGTGAGCTTGAGAATRGAAGTGGGACAATATGTGGTCTCCGTGGAATTGAAGTAAAATTTGTGTGCCTGATCTTCAGCTGGCATAAACTGGCTTAAATGGAGTTACGCCAGCTTGCAGCAGCCAGGAAACCAGTCCAGGGTCAGWTAGATCAAACTGTTCCACCAAAGATTGTGGTACCAATATAGTGGGGAAATCCCTCACCTGTCAGGTATGAACAAAGTCTGGCCCTTTGTTCTAGTATCACTTACTTATTTTGACTCAGCAATGGCAAACAGATACCTTGCAGAAAAGTGTGATCATGTTTTCAGTAAGTAGTCACAAAGGAGATAATGAACCAATAGCACACCCACTTCTAGACCAGCTGTGGTCTCAGCACTTTCATAAGGATGACGTTAAACAAATGTGTATTCTTTTTTTCAGAATTGTTATAACTTGGTAAGAAGAGATGAGTTCCTTCGGTGAAATACCTGATTAATTGAATTTATGTATGGGTTTTTTTTTTTTTTCTTTCTAAGCAAAGATTCAAATGTGAATTTCCCAAGCGTTCTCTGTGGGATACACACAACTTTTGCTGGCAACTAGGTGTCACCATTGCCCTTCAAATGCAGCATTTGTTCAGTAAAAGAACATGGAGTTTGCTCACTGCAGTTCCTAGGACACTGGCTGTAGGTAAAGCCATTTCAGCTTTAAACAAGATAGCCAGAACAAAAAACAGATATAAGCAACCACACWTCTCAGAAATCGGGGTTAATACTTCTGTWGTTAATAGTTAGATGGATATTTTAAAGCAAGCTTGGGTATGTCTTTCAGAACACCAGGCATAGAGACCTCTAGTTGTAAAGCTTTAAAATAATGTGGTCTCTTTTTAATTAAGGAAATTACTCTGTGAATAAAATAGTCATATATTAATGTATTATAGGTGCAAAATGTAGTACTGCTTATTGTTAAGGTCTAAAAGATCAGTCTCTTGCATAATTATATTGCTGCCAGATTTTTATTTTGTAAATGATTTTTTTTTTCTTTTCTWGTTTGGGGTAAATAGTTGCTTTGGTAAAGTTTAACAGAAAAAAAAGTCATTTTTAGTTTGGAGAAAATTAAGGTGCAATTTTGTCCTACAAAATATTTTCTAATAATTCCTGGGACCATTTTATACTTAACTAAGTCAGGACAGAAAGTTGAAGTGTGACAAGTTGCATCTAGTCTCTTAAATTACTGCTATGCTTTTGGTCTTAAGCAAATTAATTCTAACGAATTCCTAACTAACTCAAAGAAACTTACTACACACACATGTACTGGTGAATATTACACTGGACAGAAACTGCTTGTGCTTCACTGAGTTAGTCTGTATATGTATAACAGTGAAGTGAAATTTTATCTTTAATATCTAGTTGCTTACAAAAAATTTGTAACAAATGTCTGACTAGAATGATAAGGAGCTTCTACCTTTAAGAAGAAAATTACCTGAAAGTCTCTGTATTGTGTTTATTCCATTCTTATTTGTCAAAGGATTTGTTGAATGATGTCTCAAATAGTTACATACCTGAGAAGATTCTGCACTTTTGTGAAACATTAGTTGTTTTATCTGCATCATTCATATGAACTCGAGCTGTGCATTCTCCYGTTTTCTGCAAAAACATATGGCAACAATTGTCTTAAACTTGCTGAGGAAAAATACAGTGTTTTAGCAGTTGAACACAGCTGACAGTTGCAAACTGAGTTTGTGGAAGAGATTCGTGTGTATATATGTAGTAATGTCTAACTTGCTGTTTTGTTACTGCAGAAGGATCATTTTTATTGATTGTGATGAAAGTAGGGRATGAACTCAGTAGATAACTTGTAAGATTGCTTTGTTTTTGTATGATGTATATTGATTMACTAAAGAATTTACAGTCAGAATAATGGAAATGAGCACATCACCATGAAAAAAGACTGCATAMACTATGTATTTCTCCATTTTCCTCTCTGCTAGTACAAGATATGCAGCAATGACCATGGCATTTCACATAGATTAAAGTTATATTGTCACCATCATCCCTTCCTGTGCACTGTGTGAAAGAGCAGTGTCTTCCCCTGGGCGTGTGCAGTGTCCCTGCACTGTGTGCCCCCATTGTGCCTCCCCTGGCTGCTTTCTGGTAGCCTGGGCCAGGCATGCTTGACACTGCTGAAAGCCCTCTGCCAAACTTTCTGCCATGGTGGCTTCCATGTCCGTAATTGGTTGTGCAAGTTTCCATTATACATGATTAATACAAATTTTATAATCCTTGCACTCTCACTGTGCACATCTTATGTTGGTTTATTGTGAACCTTCATATGAAGCAYTGAAATGTTCCTTTCAGCATATATTCAAGATAGTAATGGAAAACTCAGGATTCGTATGGTTAACTTTACAGTTGTAAACATTTCTATATTGTACTGTTGTCATAATAACCTCTCAAAAGCAACGCAGCTAAAAAAGTTAATTCTTCTTCTCTATTTTTCCCCAGACAATTGCAGTCCTGCTTGATGTTTCTGCACAGAGAACTTGGAAAGAGGACAGATACTTACAGCTTCTGCAGATGCTTTGTAATCACACTGTTGCCATTGTTTGTTTTCGTCAGTGGCACAAGTGCTTTCAAGTATTCTGTATTTTACATAGAACTCTGGGTCAGGACCTGCCTGAATTAGAACAGTATACACATCATCATTTGAGTAGTAAGAAATCAAGTGAAAAGGTAAGAGTTTCAAAAAARTAAATACTATTCACTTGTTACCCTAAATTTTATAGTATGGTTTCACATTAGCTGCTGGTCTCTCAGATCTTGGTAATTCTAATATTAACTTACCTAATTGCATTACTTAGCTCTTACCTACAATGACAATATGTTGATATAACAGATACAGTATGCTCAACTAACTTCATGTTAACTTGTAGTATCAAGGGGTTTAGAACTAAAAAGAAGTGGTTAGGTTTCATACTCTCATTCAAATGTTCTCCAAAAAAGCCATTTTGGGTGGCTGCTTGGATCATTAGCGTATTTACCAGCTTGGACTGTGCTCCTGTCTGACTCCCTCACTCTCACTCTTGGCCTTCTCCCAGATCTGTCCACTTTCCTTCTGTACAGCTCTCCAGCAGTCAGCAGCCCTCTGGGCAGACTGGCAGTGCCCAAACAGCCTCTGCTCGGTCGTACCAGAGAACTTCAGCTGCCCAACCTGTGTGGGAAGGGGCGAGCAGGGGTGTGCTCTGGAGACAGTCTTGGGCAGTGCCTGTGGTTTTCTACAGGCATCGAAGGCTGGGTTGCAGGGCAAGGCAGCCTCAGGAATCCCGTAAGATAAAATGAAAAGTATTAAGCAAAGTTAGGCCTGGCCAGTGGAAGTATTTCAGAGGTTGGTAAATCAGTCATGGGCATCTGCTCCTTGCCATAAACCAAATAGTAGGTCTGTGCCTAAAGGTGTCAGTGACAACACTGTAAGGCTTGTGGTTCATTCTTTAGAGAAGATATAAAGTCAGAAGTTACTAACCTTTTACTGCTCCTAAAAATGCTCTGCCAACGTGACTTTTCAAATGCAAAGAGGCTGTAGTTTAGCACTGGCTATTCTGAAATAACYAGTTATTATTCCCTGTCTCTACTGGGAGAATTAAATTATAATTCCTGCCTTAGTCCTAGCAAAAAAATGAAGCTGAGCTGATGTGGTTGTCATATACTGGATTTACACTGATGTAGACACAGATTTATATTCTGCCTTCTCTCAATTCCTGTTGTGTATTGCTACACGTACGAAGAAGTGTAGACATACCTGATGTAATGGTTGTAAAAAAAGATAAAAAGGGCTCTAAAAATATAATAGACTTAATGCTCAGCAGGTAGAAATAGACCTATATGGAACTCCATCAGATTATACTATCTGGGACTTAAAAAGAGCCAAATTCTGTTCTCTGTTACAGTGTTCTAAATCTGCAATAAATCAGCTCAGTGAGTAAACAAAGTAAGAAAGGACATTATTTCTGTATTATTTGCTATTAGTTTATTTCATTATTGTTCTGAACAGCTATGCCTTTAACTGGGGCAGGTTTAGTCTTTCACTAGTCAGCTTTTATGTTTTATTACCCTATCAATAATGAATGTACATGAATATGTAATAACCAGCTATTTAATTAATGCATTCAACATTGTGAGACTAGTGAGGAGTAAAATCTATATTCCTTTCAGAAAAAGAATCTCAAATATGAGAAAATTTCAATTGCAGATTCCTTTTCTCTGTTTTTTAGTTAACATCATAATCACATCAATTATTCAAAGTAATAATTGATTTCCATTTCATATCTTTTAAGAAAAGGAAAGATGGATATCTAGAGAAGGAAAGATGAATAATAATTGCAATAAATATGTATTCTTAAAAATAGAATATTGTTTAAGATAAAATTCTGAAACTCTTATCTGTCCTTTGGGAACATCAGCAAATGGAAGGTGGTATTACAGCTCTGATACAGAGATGTTTGCATTTGGCTGTTAAGGATGTATGCAGCTCAATGAGAACAGTGAGAGTAATAATTTATTTAATATTAATTGTATAATGGGTTTTCTGATTTTAGTCTTTCTCTCCACATGCTAAAATGTCCCCAGCGTGCAAACAGGAACATGAGAGGGCATGTGCCAGGAAATGTGGGAAGTTTGCTGTAAGTGTTTAGCAATTCATGGCTCCTTTCCAAGGTCAATTTCTATCTGAGTAAAAGTGTCTTGTGATTTTGGAGTGCAAAATATTCTCTCTGACACTGGATTTCTTGTGGTTTACATCTGAAAATCCAATCCAGTAGAAAAAAAATGCTAATGTTATTTTCAAGTAAAGTAATGCTTGTCATTATTATGGTAATACCATCTTTGTATGCCTCTCAGAGGTAAATACTCTTTTGTTAGATTAAGGCTATACAGAAGGACTCCAGGCAAAAGATCATGTTGCATTCTTTTTTTTCTTCTGCAATTTTAACTGTCACCCTATTTGGCTAAAATACCACCTAGTGCTTTAGATAGATCTGTGACTTAGGAGTGGTGTCAGTCAAATAATATTCACAAACAGTTCAGAGTACTGCCAAACTTTATCAGGTGTTTCTTTTTTGTGTGCCACCAGCTCTTCCCAAGACAAGACTATATTCATGTTTTTTAATCCGTGTGGTTTTGCCATTGGTCTGAAAACTTTACAGATGATAGAAAGGGGTAAAATTCCCAACAAAGAAAGAAGAGAACAGAGTAGTCTAGTAAGACAAATTGTTTTGGTGATTGAAATTTTCTATTCTTTAGTCCTTGCATTTGTAAGCAATTCACCRGAACAGAGATAAAAACATAATATACATCCCTGCTTGTTATGGGAACGAGTATCTCACTGTGCAAGTCACTTTGATTTTTTWAAAACATTTTTGGAACACACTGTGCTGTCATGCTTCCCCCCTTACAAACGAGATGGAGATAAGCTGATTCAGAGTGCATAAACAATTCCAACTTTTTTTTTTTTTTTTTTGCAAAGTCTACTTACAGTTTTCTTGGCTTCCATCACCTTGTATAGAGCAAATTGGTTACCAGTTGCACTTTCTCCATTGTATTTCTTCAGTGCTGCGTCAACAGCTTTAAAGACATCAGGGTCATCACAGTCTGAAAACTCTGATGGAAGAGGGGTGGCTCTGCTAGAGAAAAAACTGCAGCAGAGTGCTAGGACAATGAAGGTCTTCATAATTGGATAAAAAAAAGGCCCTCTGAATTAGAAGGCTCTTTAAAAACCAAATGGAAAAGAATGGCTGGAAGGATTTTAGTCACCTCTTCTATTTTTCAGAGCAGTAGCTAAGTAAATAGAATGAGTGAGTTGCTGGGGTTGGTTGGTTTTCATCATACCCTGTTTATASTGCAAATAAACTTCTGAGTTTATCTAAATAAACTTTGTGTGTTCACCAGAATGACTCTAAGGTTATCCACCTGGCATCAAGATAACAGGATAAATGGCTGCAGCTGGGGACCAGGTTAGGCAAAACAAAGCAAAAGAGAAAGAAGTGTCTGCAGCTTTCTGACTTATTGATACCTAAACTGCTACTGAGAATGAATTTTTCAAGGCTTAAATAAAACACCCAAGAAGGTCATAGTGGCAATGAAGTTTTGGACAACAACCCTGTAAATKTTATAGATCTGTTCACTGTTCAGGCTGCAATAGTTCTGACAACTATRGTACTGAGAACGTGTTTGAAAAAAAGTCTTTGGACAGATGCATATGGTTGAATGTCACGTAACCCTTCAACAGCACTTGTTAAACCTTATCCTTCATGGTCGTATTGGAAAGGCCATCTCTGCTGCCATGTGGAAACTGCCTGGACTATGGACTAGTCAGTCTCCACAGTGCTTTGTTGTCATTACAGATATGTGATGCCCAAGAACAAAGAATTAAATACCGTTGCCTGAGTCTGGCAAAGCTAGGATTAGAGCTGGCTGAGGACATCTGGTCCTTGTATTGGCACCAAATAGCTTTTGCTTTGGGTCTGTGAACACCTTGGCTCCTGTGTTCCAGCTGTGTCTTGCTGTATTGGGTTTGTGTGGCAGTGTCTTGATAGCAGGGGACTACAGGGGTGGCTTCTGGGAGAAGCTGCTGGAAGCTTCTCCTGTGTGKGACAGAGCCAATTCCAGTCAGCTCCAGGATGGAACCAGTTCTGGCCAAAACTGAACCCATCAGTGCTTGTGGTAGTGCCCCTGGATAATGTAGTGAAGAAGGGGAAAAAAAAGAACTGAGAAAGAACAGGAGAGAGGAGTGAGAATATGTGAGAAAAACAACTATGCTGACCCTATGGTCTATGAAGAAGGTGTGGGAGGAGGTGCTGGGGGTGTAGAGCAGAGACTTTTATGCAGCCTGTGGAGCAAATTGTGGTGAGGGAGCTGTGGCCCTACAGCCCCTGTAGGTTAGTGGTGGAGTAGGGACCCACCCTCAGCTCATGGGGGACCCCATGCCAGAGCAGGTGGATGTCCTGTGGAGGCTGTGACCCTGTGGGAAGCCCATGCTGGAGCAGTTTACTGGCAGGGCTTGTGGCCCTGCAGGGTGCCCGTGATGGAGCAGTTTGTTCCTAAAGTACTGCGCATCATGGAAAGGACCTACACTGGAGCAGTTCATGAAGGACTGCCTCCAATGGGAGGRATCCCAGGCTGGAGCAAATAAAGAGTGTAAGGAGTCTCCAGAGGAAAAAGGAGGGGCAGAAGCAACATGTGTTGAGCTGACTGCAACTCTCATTCCCATCCCTCGGCACAAACTGGGGGGGAAGGCAGAGAAAATCAGGAGCAAATTTAAGCCTGGGAAGCAGGGAGGAAGGGGAGAAGGTGTTTTAAMGATTTGACTTTATTTCTCCTTCTCTTACTCTGATTTGATTGGTAATAAATTAAACCAATTTCCCCAAGTCCAGTCAGTTTCACCTGTGACAATATTTGGTGAGTGATCTCTCTCTGTCCTTACCTCAACCCATGAACCTTCTGTTATATTTTCTCCTCCCTGTCTGGCTAAAGAGGGCAGTGACAGAGAAGCTTTAGTGGGCACCTGGCACCCAGCCACGCTCAACTAATCGCACTTTCGACAAGTTTTGGTTAAAGAAAAGACACTTTGGAGAAAGTGGATAAAACTCCAGAAAAGTTTGTTCATACATGATAACTGACTTTTAAAAATTAGTCAACCATCATTTGGTCATATCATTTTGTTTCTTTTTCTTCAATGTAGCCCTTGCACTGTATTTCACTTYATGCGATAAAAAAGCTATTTGGAGGACCACATTACTAGTTTTTTTGAGATTAATCCCATGTTCTTGTTTATGACATAGCTGTTCTGGACCAGCTTGCTAGTCCCCAGACAGTCTGAATGGACTTGACCTTGATGGGGGCTGGAGTATAAAGAAGCACCACTATTCTTTCTTCCTGCACCTCCCAACTCAGTTTCCAATGAGGAAGGTTCAGCAATAAAGAAAACATTTACATGAAAGAGTTATTACATGCATCTGCTTTTCTCTTCCCCTGAGAGCAATTATGAACTATTTGAAAAGGGCTGTCCTTGACTGCAATATTTCTGTGTATCACCACCAGCAGCTGTAGCAATGGAAGCACCTGTGCAGACCACCCTGCAGTGAGACTGCAAGTACATTAACTGTTCTCAGACTTTTTGTAGATAACAGTGGTAACCCAAACACCATTAGTCAATTTATGCTACAGTTTGCCTCGTGGATGTTTAATACCTAAATAGCTTAATAGTTTAATATAATTTCAAGTTTAATATCTAATAGCTAAATATCAATAGTAAAAAAAAAAAAACCCTAAAACACAAAACTTAGGCAACTGTGTCAAGAAAAGAATGCTTGCATGTTTTTATTTCCTTTAAATCTGTATAAAGCATGAATGTAGTGTCRTGGATTGCTTTTGATGAAAGGCAGTCAAATTTCCTCTAGTTCAGGTTCCTTGGAGAAGTACATTATAATTATGAATGGTGAGAAAATGAAAGATTTTTGGTGGTAGTTTTCACTATGAGGGAATTTTCCTTTTTGTTAAAATGGAAGGAGCTTATTTTCCTGGGGAAATTTTTACCCATTCRCATTATCTAAGAGACTCCAAATTTTGAGCCTTTCTTTTAAAGTGGAGCCTGAGATAGCAGGATGAAGAAGCAGGTTGAAATACTTAAGGATTATTTTCAGTGATTCTCCTCTCTAGAAATGGAATGCTTTTCCCACTTCTCCATGTGCTTTTTTCATTATTTGTAGGACTGCCATTGTCCCGCAACTCTCAAGCCAGGAACATCTTTCTCTGAGGTCATATAGGAGACTTTTCTGCTATGAACCTATGTGGAAATAAAGGCAAAATCTTTGGAAGGTCAAGTTTGGGTTTTCCAGGGCATGATTTTGATTGTGTKAGTTGATCTGGAAATCCTGGAGCTTCTGGCATCTCCTTTAGTCTTGAGCCAGACAAGGTAATACCTTCACCAGTGCTGGAGAAGTGAAGTTTGCATTGGGATAGCTCAGGAAAGTTTGCAGTAGGAGGTGTGAGAGAATCCTGCTGATTTAGAACTGGGATGCGATAGAGAGCTCCTGTTATCTGGCATGGAAAATACTTTCCTGATACACTTGTCTTGTTGTGATGTCTGTGGTAGTGATGACAGTGATGAGGAGGGTGTCCTGGAGGAGGAGGACAATGTGGTCCATGATGATGAGGAGGGTGGTGGTGATGTGG
>NW_026623307.1:1104834-1198471 GCF_030028575.1 Malurus melanocephalus
TGATCTGGCTCATCATGGGAAGAAGGGGAMGAAGTAGCAGGTCCTTCATTGCTGTCTTGATCTTCCTTGTTGGGTTTGGGGTTGTGCTCAGGGTCTTCAGGGCTGGGTTGAGAAGAGGGTGGACATTCATGTCTGTGATGATGCTTATGGCGATGTCTGTGACCAAAATRATGATGACAATGGGGATGTCTGTGTGGATGTCCCAGAGCTGAATATTTGCCTCTTCGCCCACAGCCATGGTGCTGTTTATAAAAGCATCAGGGAGGACGTATTAATCAGGTGTTGATAGGACAGAAGAAAATGGTGAGAAAGAGAGATATGGTAGGTAGTCGGTTTGCATTTATAACTCTGTTGATCTTTGATGAAAAAAAATACGCTTTTTTTTTTTCAAGATAGAAAGATAGGAGTAGGTAATAAAATGCCAAATTGCTGAAAATCTGAAAAAACTACACCATGTCAAACTACTTGTGATAGATCAAAACAAAATAAATCCACACTGGAGTAGCTGTTGTAATATAAACTGGAATACCAAATACGATAAAGATCATCTCCCCTTCTCTTGCTTTCTAAAATTTCTTTGAACTTGTTTGCCAATCTCTACTCACTTACACTAAGTCAAGTGGTTGAACTGAGAGAAGACACTCTTGAAAGGAGTAGTAAGGACAGCTTAATTTTAATTCATCCTCTGATTGACCTAGGACTGGAAGATCTGTCTGTCCTGATATGCTGCATCACACCCAGGCAATAGAAAATWGGCATAAATGTTATAATCGTCTGCCAGTTGGGACTAAGCAAGGTTGCTGTAACCTGCATGAGGATAGCCAGAGATGTGTCCATTAGTGAGTACTTACCCATGGATGGTAGATTTCACAGCTTATATCTGTTCCATCAGCTTCATCTGCATCACTGATAACTCTTGCCTTGCAGAATCCAGTGTGCTAAGGAAAAGAAAGGGAGAAGACCACAATGCAYATCTGGGTTCTTGAGATGGAATTAGTATAAACTGCTGAAGTTGAGCATTTGACAAGTTAGACTATTCCTTCAATACCAAGTTCGTATAATTTAGCCAGATCCTGACCCTTCTGACCAGTGCTTGCCAGTGCTTAATAATGATTAAAGTATGTGCTGTTTTTGATGGTTCTTGACTGTGATGCACTCTAGGTGCACTTCAGCATGTGCATCTAGAGCACTACTGCTCCCCATCTTACTTCCCTTTTGATGTCTAAGAGATTGGCCAGCTACTGGTGCCTCCAAAACAAGTACCAGTTGGTGACTGATTTTTATTCTTTTTTCCTGTCTTTGCTTGTCAAACACAGAAGATTGTTAAGATTGTGTAATTCTGCTCAAAGTTCTCAAAACTTGGCACTGTGTAGCTATGCTGCTTCAGACAAAGCTCAAGATAGAGCTTTCTTCCATTTATTTTTTAAAAAAGTAACTTGTTCTAAGTTTTTAGCATTATTTTCCTTAGCTTCCTGTTTGCRGTGACTTTCTCCTGCTGTCCAGACGTTGTGTATAGAATTGCTCATGTGAAAGAGCACAGAACTCAGGTGATGAGTGCTGTGTATGCTCTCTGYACTGGGTGCTTTATCTGAGATTTGTTGGGGCCATTAGCAGTCCATTATGATCAGTGACTACAAATGGCATTAATGGCATTTTACACACAAACAGAATTCAAACAGAGAACAGAATTCAAACCCTCTATAGCCATCTGCCTTGTACTTCATTCTAGTGAACTTGTGGCTCCCTTTCCAGTTAATTCACAACCTTTTCCAGTCTTCTGGAGTATAAAAAGCCAGAGAAAGTGGTGGATGTACATAAACCAAAAGTTTTACAKGTTTTTTTGTTTGTTTGTTGGTTTGGTTTTTTCCATGTCATTATTTCATTATTTCAATTTAATTTCTGGGGAATAATTTATTCTGAAATTATGAAATATTGCCTAGCTGTTTCTTTGGTGTAGACTATTATAGTAGTGGAAAAGTGGAAYACTTTGCTGGTTTTCTGCAGATGAGCTTGAATAATTCCACTCTCCATTCCTCTGCAGCAGAGGAGAAAAAAGTGACCCTAAGCTCACTGGGATGGCATAAGGCATATATTTTTTTCAGGATCTATAGCTCATATTACTGTAAAAGTTTTTATAGACATAGTATGAATGATTTGCTAGGGATTGGCCACAATTTGAATGCAAATCCAGATCCAACCTGGAAATCTCTAGGCCTTTAATACACCAGACTCCAGTAACGCTAAGATTTGAGAGTTCAGACTGTCTCCTTATTAAAGATAAAGGAGCAGTTGTAAAATAAGGATATGGGCTTGGACATGCTGGATTTTTAATTTTGAGTTGCATGCTTATAATATGTATGCTTACACATGCTTTTAATATGTATATATGTACATGCTTATAATAAACACTTGGAAATATATTAGTGGAATCTTCCTGGTACCACCCATAATATCAGTTCTCATTCTAAGACTTTACTTACAGCATGCCAGTCATGCAGAAAATCACATTCCAGTGCCTGATCTTCTTGCTGAATAGATTTGGAGCAGTTGGTCTCTTTTATAGAGAATTCTAAAATGTGACCTTCACGGGAGGCGGTCTGAAACCAAGAGGTCAAAGAAGAAATGGTAACTAGGTTTATTTAAAGTCCTGTAATTTTCAAAGCAACCATAATTCATCTTATTGTCAAAATCCCATCTAATTCATGCTTTCCTTATCTGTCCCATTCAAATGTTCATGCATATATGCATATTCAGCAAGGAAAGCAGGCTAGATAATTTATATCTTACTTGCCTCACATCCTTACAACTTCCAGGAACACTTGCTTTAATTCTTTGTTTAATATGTGTCTGTTATAAAATCTGTTACTTTTACAGCCTGTTTTTAGAAAAAGTGTCCTTAGAATCTTCTTCCCTAAACTGAACTGCTGCTCCTGTGAAAGCAGAGMAATCTATTGGATGGCAACCAACCCTTTCCAGTGAATGGAGTGCATAGTATTACAGCACTGATGTTAATTTGAGGTGAAATGCTGCCAGTTACTGTGAGACTGTTGCTTTCTCTGTTGTCAAGGGCATTAGTTTTAGAGAAGGCCTTACTCCATATGAACATGGAGAAGGCCTTTGTGATCCTATTAAAATCCATAAAGAGGTGTTTCATTTTAATTTCCAACTACAGCAGTACTTTTATTTCAAGTCTGTGTTGAAGGTGTCCTTAACATGTGTGCACATACGGGTTTCACTTGTTTGACTAAGTTGGTTAAAAGTGCATGCACATACTTTATGGCATGGGTTTTTTATTGTAGTTCATAGTTTCTGGCGTTAAAATCCAGTGGTACAATTTAARGTGTTGCTGTAGCTGAAGATGGTGAAGTGTGAAAACAAAGTGCTTGGGGAGAAAGACACAAACACAGGCAATGAGAAAATAATCCCTTTCTAAATGGCAGTGGGGGTACATCGTGCACAGGGCTACACTGTGGAACACTGTCAGGATTCTGAGCAATATTAAAAGCTGCAGGGAGGTGGGTTTGGCATGCTATCATTTAGGCACTTTCCAAGATCTACATGTATTATGGTGGGAGCCATGGGACCTCATTACAGAGGTGTCCTGGGCTGACACATGTGTTGGCAAAATGATCGTGTGCTGTTTAAGKGCATGTCTCCAGTATCTACCAACAAGAAATTTTGTTATTAATATACTTCAAATCACCCAAAGGATAAGACTTCATGACATCAGTCMGATACAGAGTTGTTTGCCAGACCCAGAAGTTCTTCAAGAGTTACAACACAAATTCACCTCTTATCCTCAGAGTGCTGCTTTGCTCTGCAGCAAGTCAAAATGATGCTGAGCATGTTCCACTCTGTGTTGTACCCATGTGCTAAATATTCTTAGAGTAAAAAATTATCTGTCTTCAACTGACAAAATGTGTGATGATAATRCACAACTTTCCATCTCAAAATCTGCTCAGTAGTAAATAAACTCMTGTATGTTATGATAGGTAAATATGAATTCCAAAATAAAATATGTACACAAAGGGGCTTCGAATTTTGAATGCCATCATACTGCCATAGTTTTTAGCAAGGGAGAAATCCTTTTGCTTTCACACACCTAAACTGAAGTTGTTATCAAGTATTTGCTGAAGTAGGACTTTCAACTTTAAACAGATGATTTATGCTGGTAGAACTGATCCTAGMAGGGTTTGAGTTCTGGTCCCATGGTTTTGGAGCTGTTCACAAAATTGTGTCATTTCTAAGTAATTCTAGGAGAAAATGCAACTTACCATCTTTAAAATTTTTTCAACTTTATCCACAGCAAAGTTGTTTGTGTGGTTACCTTCACTGTTGAATTTCTTCARGGCCTTTGCAGCAATATCTTTATGTTGCTCAGTGACTTCTAAAGCTTCRATTTTCACAGGACAATCTTTGCACTCTAGTAAGTCAGGTGGAACTGTGAAAACAAGTAATTTACTAATATTGCAGTGGATATTAATACTCTTGGGAGTGTGCCCATGCCTTTAAGGTGAATTCATAATGAGAAACTTATAAGTAGCATTTCCTTGGAAGTGAAATACCTGTCCCTCACTCCACAAATAAGGGTTTGTCCTGTAATGTGAAAAAAAAACCCATGAAAATGAACATTCTTTTAAATCACCTTAGAATATTGCCACCACAAATGGTCAGTCTTTCCAARTTTACATTTGTTCTGATATTCATTAGCATGTTTTGGTGGACTGGAATGGTGATATCATCTGACATCAATAAAGTCTGGTTTAGAGGAGTATGGTAACCTTAATTCTATTATTCATTCTTAACATTCCATTTGAATTATCTAAAATATGAATTTCAAGCAGATGAACAAATCTATTACGGTTACCATGCACTGGTAGTGTACAGACTTTGGTACTAGGGCTGGTTTGAGGTATGAATTGGCTTACAACAGTGGTTACTTTACCTGGACTTAATGTACAATTAAATCCATATAGTTGAGGTTTCTTCAGCAGATGGTCTGTATATGTGATAATCTTACATTGCCCAAAGTCCTGAGAGGAAAAAAGAATACATGATTATGATGTGATTTTCCCGGGATTTAATTGGATATAGGCGATCATAGAAATTACACCTTCTTTTAATGTGCAGTACCTCTAAGAATAACAGATGTGGTCATTAATTGAATGTTTGATTAAGTACCATTCAAAATTTGTCTTCAGATAAAATGGGATCTCTCTACAAGAGTCTTTATTTCTCAGTTTRCATGACTGAATAGGCAATGGATAACTGAACCAGATGTCCTAGTGATCCTGATACTTATTTACAATACGGTAGTACTTGATAGCAGCGAAATTCTCTATAAAAAGTGGATGGACCTTTTATTCCATTCCTTTTCTCCACTTCAAGAAAAAGAATAAATGCTTTCTCTTCTCTCCTTCTGGCCTTCCTGCTTTGTGCTGTGTCATAGTATTACAACTGTCCTATTTAAACAAAGTTTTGAACTTGGAGTTCTCATCCCAGACTCCATCATTGGACTGAAAACAAAAGGGTACATATTGCTGTATATCATTCCTAGTACTGACACTAGCAATATTTCACATTGTCATACCACAAATGCTAGGACAGAAAACTGACAAAATATAGCGCTGGTATTTCTGSTTCATATACTAGGAACATGCTTAAAAATAATTTCTAGTGCCCTTTAGTTGTCAGCAAATTATCCTTAAAACATAAGTTCTGCTACAAGCAGTGGAATGTGGAGTACAGTTCCTTTGAGACAACTAGTTAAATAAAGCTACACTTATTGGAAGAATCAACCCTTTTCCAAGCYTTTAGCTTATGTTTAGCAGCTCTAGAATTAGACAGCTTTTGGTGTAGAATGAGCCATATTAAAGCCTAGTCTTCACTGAGATTTTGTGACACAAATTTCTGGGCAGTTCGGATGAAGATCAASTTAATGCCTTATTGATGTATGAGTTAGTGAAGATGCCATTACTTGCCTTGGGATAGGTGTCACTGTATTCACAGGACTCCCAGTGTTTTCTGGATAAGACAGGGCATTCAGTTTCCAGCACATCCAAAGTTAAATAGAGGATGGATGAATTTCCCTGCAAGAGAAGTGCAAGTAAAAAAGAGTTTGTAGACAAGAAGTTTGATCTGAAAAAAAACTTTTTGAGGTCAATATGTTTAATCTTTAATGAAGCTTCTCCAGTTCTCTATTAAGGTTTTTYGGAGCTGAGAAACATAGAAAGGATTCAGGCTGGAAGAGGCCTTGGGAGGTCATCTTGCCCAGCCACTTGCTCAAGGCAAAGCTGAAACTTCAAAGTTTCAACTGCATTCTGTGTATCACCAAGACAGATATTCCACAACCTCTCTTGGCCATTCCAGTACTTAAGCACTTTCTCCATGCTTTTTTTTAGCCTTATAAATAGTCAGAATTCCCCTTCCTGCAACTTAAAACTGTTGCTTCTTATCTTTTTGTTGATAACCTTTGAGAAGTGTCTGTTGTTAATCTGATGTTCAACAAGTAGGGAAAATGCCTRTTCAAAGGCTGCCATTCCCTGTTTCTGCTTTTAACATGGAACATATTGTTCTATTAGGACATCAGTTGTCTAGGCAGCCAATTATATATCTACATCCATTTCAAATTACCTTGGTGACCAGATACTTTCTCAGAACCTTGCTTCCTTCTCAGTTCATTCAGAGACAGATGCAACAAAACTGTAATAACCCCAACAAAACCAGAAGACTTAACTCTGAAACTCTTCTAGTATGTTCTGTCTCCTGASTGAAAAGGATTAGGAGAATTAAAATTTGAATTTGGCTGCCAGTGTAATGGGAYGTGGTACTAAGAATTTTCTGTGACCCACAGAAACAGTTTAGAATGGATTATTTAAACTTAATTCAGACCCTATATGGACATTTACGTATTTTATTCTGTTACACAGATAAAACTATACAAATCCCTTCACTATGAATAAGTGTCCTCAGGTTTTATGAAGTTCCATCCATTCAAGTTCCTTTTTCAGAGTGTTTCTGTATAGACAAGACCTTGTGAAAGAATTGCTGCAGTATAGTGTAATATTTTYGTTAGTGAGAATCCACTAGTGTCACATTAAACACTGGTTTTGCAATATTTGTGTATCTTAGCATTGTCTCTAATTGTAAAATAGAGATTAAATGTCTACATCCACATATGCAGTAGAAAATTCCTCAGTTGATCTGCTGAATGGCTCTTGGGCGGGGGGGGGGGAAGAAATGGTGTTACATGGTGTCTTCTTGGTTGTTTTAAAAGCTTTTTTGTCACTAGAGTTCTGCACAAGTTCAGAACTGTTCTGTTGTGGATAATTGAGTATCTTTATACTCCTGTATAAACCCAGTGGAGATTTTGTTGGAATTGCTCTGATTWGTTCTGGCATTTARGCAGTCATTGAGAAATGCTAATGTRCCTTCTCTAGGAAACACAAATAGAAATAGGAAGGAAATAGGAAATGRCTGATAGGGATTCTCTATCCAGTCCCTCCCCTGTTTTGCAGAGTAGCAACGCCTTGGACTTCCTGTGCCTTTCTTTCCTTTCCACCAGTTTATCCAACAATCTCCGAAATTAAGATAATAACAAAATACCAATCTTGCAGGATCCATTGGTCTAATTAATGTTAGACACTCATGGATTAAAGAAACCTTCTGAATATTAGTTTTGAGTATAACATCTGAAACTGGACAGCAGAAAGGACAGATTAATTTCCAGACTTGTGTAAAGCTGTCCAGAGCATCTCTTGTGCAAACATCCTGCTGACCAAGAGAAGAGGGGCCATCAGCATCATTTGAAATCAAGGTTACATGCAATAAGTCATACACGAATACTGAGGTGGTGTAAATCACAGCTGATTCATTGAATTACATCAATGTTGTTCTGTTAAAAGCAATAAACGAAAGCTCTTCTTGACCTTACTCATTATTAAAAAATCTGCCTTTAAGTTGATACTTACTAAGCGTAGTTCATGTGCATCAGCAACACGGAATAAACCAAAAACATATCCATCTCTGCGATGTCTGTTGACCAGATCCAGGGCCACTCCTGCCTCTGTTTCAATGGTGTTACAGTCTGCAGGTGTAATGCTTGTTTCGCTTTGGGCATTAGAGCACTGCAGTAGTGTTAGAAAAAAAGCTGAAGCTAGAAGCAGCATTTTGTTTGCAGTGTAAGGTCACTTGTGCCCATGCCCTGATAAAGCCAGCAGTCTGCTTTTAAATCAGAGCAGCCCACCAAAGCGAATGCTAAAAGGGCATGGTTTTATATAAATTCAAGTGTCATGTCAGACAGCCATTACCTTGACCCTGGATTAACATTTGCAAACAGCAAGTAAATGATTATATAGTGTTTGAGCAGATTTTGAGGAAAGTAGGCCTTATAACACTCTCTGGACTACCCATCAAAGGGTCTGTTTGTGATTCTTTAAGCAGGCATTGTGCAATGGTGCTTTACCATGTAAAGTCCTTACTTCTAACAGTATAAGGCTGAGCCTGGCAGTAAGAAGGTCCAGTTTATGTGTGCAGATATTACCCAATCTTGGTCTTCTGTTTACTCTTAAAACAGTTGAACTGAAAATATGCTGAAATGTTTGTGGTCAAATTATGGCTGTATCTATATCCCTGTTTTTACASGTCCCTTTCCAACAGGGAACTAGTGAAAGGGAAGCAAGGAATTGACTCAGATTTAGAAAAGGGACATAGCTCAAGGTGCACTGCGAACTGGTGGTCTGTAGCAGCTATTTGAGTACCAGCTACTCCTCCAACTCAAAAAAAAAAAAAAAAAATATTAGAGCAGATTTGTATCAGCTCTGCATCATTTCAGCCTGGTACTGAAAGAGACTGACTGGCCTAATACCCACGTAATCTAGGTATGGCAAGAAGTGACATAAAGCTGCCTTTGCATTCTCAGTCTGAATTAGTTTGTGAGCTCTTTGGCTGTGGTAGCCTTCATAGACTTCTTTAGAGAATTACAGATAATTTTTCTTTTTGTATTTATTAAAATAATGAACTCCATATTAAGATTCATACCTTTCAAGGATATGCCAATATCCTCTCCCAGGCAGAAAGGATGTTTCTTATTGTATTCAAAATCTTTTATTCAGGATAGTTTGAGACATCCTTAAAAGGCAGTAATTGCTTGTCAGGGGATGGCTGCAGACAGAATACAAAATTCAAACAMTGAATAAAAAAATACAAAAATACAAAGTGAGTCCAAAATGACAAGGTCAGACTCAGATAAGGAATTTTCCAAGTCCTGGTTGATGTGAAGGTTGGAATAGCTACTCACACAGAAAGGTTCTAGTTATGTAATTGACTTGGGGGCTGGAAGCCAGATGATCTTTAAAGTCCCTTCCAACCCAAACCATTCTATGATTCTATGTCCTGCATTTACACATTTGACCTTGAAGGGTTTTTTTACTTATTTTTTTTGACAAACACACAGAAATACAGTAAACAACTACCTCATTTCATTAATCTTTATTTTTAAAAAATCCATGTCTGATGTCTAAGAAATCATATTTTAAAATGCATTAAGCTGAAGCTGTAGATTTCATTCATGGTTAATTCAGGACACAACAGTTCTCTGGTAATAGATAAGCTAAATGGAGCATCTTACAATATTAGAACTAGAGGCACTCAGTTTAAAATGGTTAAAAAGAGTCCCCCCACAGAAARATCTGAATGCAGACATTGTCATTGGGGGCAGAAATTGCTTAGGGAAGTCCATGACAGCAGGTCCTTACGTGGATAGTGGAAGGACTAAGCAGAAGGGTACCCTTTAAAGTCCCTGGTACAATGATTCTGGGTKCTGGAAAAGTACAAGGGGAATGGTTTGCAGAGAGGGGCAGGTCATAAACTTCTTCTAACCTCAATTGTCTTTTGCCTCTGACAGAGATGAATACTGGGCCGGATGTACCACTGTTCTGATGAAATAGGGCGTTTCTTTTGGGTTTGGTTTTATAATATTTCATCAGAATTACTCAGAGCCTGTTCTGGAAAATGGAAATAAAGCAATGAAATAAATGTTGTGTAAATAATCAATTTGAAATATATCTCATCAGTTAAAAATAATATTCCAATCTTTGCTGTGTTCCAAATTGCACCCCAATTCATTTATTACAATACTAGTTAATTTTTTCAAATGGGCAGTGATACTGAAGAAAGGCATTGGATTAGGTGATTTATAACATTATTCCCTCAGCCGTCTGTTGTTTGCAGATTGTTTGTTCTTTTTTTCCTCTTCTGTTCTGGGCTGTTCGCTGTGACACCCATCATTTTTTTTACTGTAGCTTATGTATATTTTATGTATGAAGTTGAAACAGTATGAATAAACAGTGGTAAATGTGCAATTCCTGCAAAATTGACTGCAGAAGTAAAATAAGATTCTCTTCCCACTCTAGAGAATTTTGTCCTTGATTTCTTTGGGAAAGAAAGATTGGAGTCTATTAAAGTACAGCATGGACAAGCACTCCAGGCACAGTAAGAACAGTGAATTAAATACTGGTTGTACTTAGGTCAGGATAATGTATTTTTATCACTTCTCCTTCAGACTAATATCTTTTTAAAATCTTATTTTGTTTTTATATTTATTACTTGTAAGTTTTGTGTGTAGCTTTAATGAAGCCATCTCTATAAACAGATTGCTGGAAGGAATAGGAATATTTGTCCAAACATGGCATTTCTCTTGAGCAGCATATCAAAACCTCGTTTATGACTTTTACCAAGGAAGCAATAAGAGGTGATCCACATTCCAACTCTAAGGATATGGTAATAAAGATCTATCCCAAACCTCTCCAGAGGACTGGGAGAACACATCAAAAAGAGGCTTATCTTCCCCACTTGAAAAATAGTGTATGAAATGCTTAATAAATATAACTTTAAGCTAAAGGGATAGAAAAAGGAGAGGTGACACATAAAGGAGAAGATATCCAATAACCAGTTCCTCCTTTCCGACAGTACAGGCATAACTATTTACAGACATTCCTGGTTTCTTGGGAGAACAACTGCTATGAGCAGACTGTTCTCTGCCTTCTGCAGGAGTGCTTCACTGTCAGGCTGGTGTCACCACAGCTCTGTCACTCGTGCAGGCAGCAAGACCTTTCCCATCTCGTACTGTGCTGCTCTGCAGCCGCTCTTGTTCCTGCTYCCAAACCAGAGCCCATTGAACACAGACGTGTAGCTCCTGTTGTTTACAGGTGAATTCTGAACTGGCATCTCTTTACTTGTTTTTTTCAGTCTGAAATTCCCCAGAGCTTCAGACCTTGGTGGCCTTGATGTAAAATCCAGAAAAGATTTGCAGTTCTTGGGGTGGCTTTGCACTTAACAGCGATAACCCAAGTAGGATGGAAAAATATGTAAATGTGACATGACTTATTTTTATCTGCTGGGTGTAAACAGGATGACCCCAATGCAAATGCAGTGTTACAAGAATTTGCTTTGGTTATGGCTTTCAGAGCAGAAGCTGCAGCTATAGCTTCCCCTCTCTGCCTGCAGTATATTTTTCTTTAMCAGTCACCAGTTTTTTATCAAACTTGTAGCAAGTTTCATCACCTTGTCTATCAAATTTCATTCAAACAGACCTCAAGTTCAAAAGCTATTTGGAGGAGACAAAGTGTCAAGTGAGCAGGTTGACAACGTAGTTAACAGAAGTCTCTTTGCTTCRGAGGCCTCAAGGACTAATACACAGAATTAAAAGGGCGTCAGTATTCYTTGTCTTGTCCTCAGTGTCTTTGGCTGCAAATTGCATTTTACTAAAAAACTGTCTAATTGTAAATTGATGACTGTAAGGATATGCTGAAAGACTGACCTTCTTGCAGAGGGGCTTGAGAGGCTGGGGAAAAGGTGAGGTTGAGAATTTGATGCTAAGAATGGGGTCAGAGGGAGCTACACATCTCAGAGATGCAGAAGAAAATGCTTAACTATGAAGTGTATGCAATAGGTAGGTTCTGAAGTCAGACAAATATAATTTATATTTAGCTTATTTTATAAAAACCTTGGTTTTTAAACCCGTTTTAAGAACTTTGATGTCTGGGTCTTGCTTTTTGAAATCTGTTTCATGGGCCAAGGATGAGAAGAAGAGGATAGGCAAAAGATCTAAACAAGTGCACAGTCAATGTATGCATAAGTAAGCCAGAAAATCTTCTTCTGTATCCTTTGGATATTACTGCCCCTTTTTTTTTTACATTCATGGTGCCTCACCAGTATTCTGAGATAAAAGATTGGAAATATCAGATAAAAATGTCAACAGTCCTGGAGGTCATCGACCATCATTTATCTGTGCCTGAATAAAAAACATTCATGTGAAATTGGAATGTTTGCTCAAATAAACATCAGACCATATTTTAGCTGGACATTGCCCAGGTAACAAGTTATTAATGGATGATATAATACCATAAGATCAATAAGTGTTGAAAAACTGTAAAACAAAATTGAAAAGTGAATTGGGAATTTTCTGCCCAAATCCATCCTCTTCTCATCTCCAGTGACTGGATGAAGAGCTTCTTAGTGTCACTGGCTTGTTTTCTGCTGGACAAGGAAAAGCAGCACTTAGTTGTTCAGAGTCCTGGGAGGAGGTGAGGAGCACTTGGGGTGTGGCTGGAGGGACACAGGTTGTGTCACTGCCTGCTGCTTTGCTCACACTGGCTGGAGCTGAGACCAGGCCAGGAGAGGGAGAGGTTCAGCATTACCTGAACATTTTGAAGAGGATTTGCTGCAGTTCTGTCTCTGAGAGTCAGTGTGGAGACCAGACTGCCCATGAGGGAGAATGCTGCAGTGCTGGCCCACTCACAGACTGGCATAAACGTGCTGAATCAGCGGCAGGATTTGAAGTCTTGCTGGATAAATGCTACCAGCTGTTAATAATATCAATGCCATATGGGAGTGCTGCAGTATCCAGGTGTGTCCTGAGGACAAAGGAAACACAGAAACTGCACAACCTCAGTCTCCTACTTGTAATTCAAGAATTTAATCTTGGACATCAGTACCGTGCCTCAATTATGGTAAACACTGGCAGTGGCCCGGGTGACACTGAAACTGGGCACGGACTCTGGGCTGGATGAACACAGCAAATAAAGGAAATGCTCATGGCTCTGCATGRCCACTGGTGCTTTGATGATCTGTACTGGAGATTCAGTTGCTGCTTACATAAGCACCTCTTCTCCTGTTTATTTTTAAATCAGAGAAATCTTTGAACCCAAATCCCAGATCCAAGTTATGGAAAATATTGATTCAAATGTAATTTCTTAGCCTCGTCTGCAGAATAGGCTACACMGTATCCAAATGGAACACTCAAAAKTGTGGATCCAGATTTTCCAGTGTCYCCTGTAAATCCTCCTGCTTATGTTCACTCCAGCTCCACTCCATTTATCTCCACTCACTGTGGCTGTTCAATTTACTGTGGTAAGGAGCTGTAGTCAAGAAATAGAACTGAGTGAAATGGGGTATTCTTGGCTGTGACTAGCAGTTAATGAAGTTGATTTCTTCCCCAGTGCTCCTTTGGGGGAAGAATCTGCTTATGTATGTTGATAGAGGTCTCAGTAGTGTCATTAAACTGATGGAGCCACCATGAGAATAGCATCAACATGCAAACAGTTAATAAAAGGACTCTRCAGCAGAAGTGAGAAGTGTGGTGAYYAACTGAAAAGAGGGGCAAACCCAGCATTTTGAAAATCCCTCAAGTGTGACAGGTTGTTTGCCCCAGTGCCCTGTTCCCTGACTCACTAAAGGCAGTCGTGGGTGCTCTCTGTGAGGGAATGGAGCAGTCCCTCATCCCAGATTTTGGCACATGGCAAATCAGAGGCTCCTGTCCCAGGGAAGTAGAACAAAGTGGTTGTGTTAGAGAAACCTGAGCTGGCAAAGGTGAAACTTCCCAAAGGAAAAACAAGATCCTATAAGTCAATGACTTGATAGAAAAGGGAATGCTGACACAGCCTAGAGCTCCTACTGCAATAAGAATTAGTTAGAATTTGAATTTTAGTATTTTTCGAGAGCAATCTGATTTTGAAAGTTTTTCTACTCTGAAATGAATGAAGCCAAAACATGTTGAAATTTCTATACTGTAGGATTGAAATGGAATTACKTTTAGCTCAGTTGATACATTTCACACATCATTTTTTTGGTTTATTTTATTCTTTGAAGCAATTAAATTCCTTTATGTTTGTAAGAATTTTGCAGACTGAAAAAGCAAGCATAGTTTCTGTGAATATAACTCCATACAATATTTTAATATTAATTTTCCCACTCAAAAGAAAATAATACTTCATATTTTATTTATAAAAATAAAATAATATATTTTAATCAACTTGTGTAATGCCAGGATACTTTGACAAAACCATACTTTTTTGTTGAAAGGCTTTTTAAATGCAGAAATTATCCAGGATCTCTAGGGATGATACAGTATCATAAAAGCTTCAGAAACAATAATATTTTATTGATTTTGTTTTGAACAAATGGTTTTACAGATCTGGTGGCAACTAGAAAAAGGCTTTGTGGTCTCATATAAGCCCATAATTATTGCAAATATCAGTGTACTCCTGGCCACAGATGACATTTCTTTCCTATGTTCATTCTTTTTCTTTTTGTCTTCTCATTTATTTATATTTGTTTTTGTCAGTACAATTACTATGTCTGACTTTAGTGAAATCGATTTTTTCTTAGCTGCAGGCTGTGGAGTGTCCCTGTGGCTTTTAGTACAAAGCAGTTAATATGACCTATCTCAAGAAAGAATTAGGCTGATTTTTAAAATCATTGTTTTTCTTGCATTGTCAGTAGAGCATAAGAATCTGAATAGCCTGGGCTTGATTCCCCACCAGCCAGAATTATGTGCAGAGGTTTCACATGTGTGAAGGCACTTCTACATACTTCAAGTGAGGTATTAAGCATTAAGAAAAAAAATAATCTTTCTTGAGATCCACTGGAAATTGGAAAATAGGCTAAGCWTCTCACATTATGATTAAGAAGTTTACCCACACAATAGCAGAACCTCACAATATTTTAATGCTACACAGGGTTAAAGTGCTGTTCATGTCCCGTCTCAGTGCTGGGACTCTCTCAGAGCCCCCGCTCCAGGAGGGTTTGGTGCCGAGTTCCAGGCTCAGCACACCGGGGCTGTTCCTTGGTGACCCTGGGGACAGGCTCCCAGGCAGTGACAGGGACAGGCCATGCCCCAGTTAAACTTCCCAGTCTATTCTTGCGCTTTCTTAAAACTGAGAACTCCAAAGATGAAGACTGTAATAAACAATTTATTTATTTGACGATGTTACACAAATTGAAAACCATGTTGCCATTTTGGCTTCTATTTTGTTGCAGATAGTTGAGATGCTTGATGCTGGCTAGACTGTGGTAGGGTTTCTAGTTATCAAAGGATAGAGGATGCCCTCCATCTGCTTTGCTTCTCCTGGGCATGAMTCTGATAGAGAAAGTTCTTCAGGAAAAGGGAGAATAACTGGTCCAGYGATTGGTTTGGTCAAGTCCAGTTTGTTTACTTGAGTCTTTTTTCTATCAAGACTGGGTGTAGATCCTACAGCCTTAGGTGGAACTGGCTTTCTGTCTTTAAGTTTGTTTTGACTTTCTCGTAGGCTATAGAAAGTGATGTCCTCATTTGAAGGGGGTAGAATTTTAACCCAGCCCACTGTTTTTTCCAGGTGTGGGGAGAAAGGATCGGCATCTGAAGTGGAAGCTTGTTGATCGTGCCTGGGTTTTCCAGGTGTCTGATTAGCTTCCTGGTTTTCCTTTTCAGGGGCAGGATCCTAAATAACAAGGAATAAGCATTATCCAAATTGAAGCAATTCCAAATTCTTTCAAATATGAAGAATATCCTTTACACTAAGGATCTGCTACATCTCTGGTCTTCCAGGACCAGCCACAGAACAGAAGCTCAAAGAATAGACACATGTAACTACTTCTAGTCCCAGGGAAGATRGGTGCATGAAACTTGGGTAACTACAGTAACTGCCCCTTGCATTCCCTTTGTGATTTACAATTYCATTGTAGAGCATTCTGAACACATTCTGCCTGATTGTCTCTATGCTCACTCTATTGCCTTTTTATCCACCCAACAACAGTCTATTTTATCACAAGAGAGATTTCTTCCTGATCTGGCCTTATCACTTCCTYGAAGCACATGTCTTTGTGAACAAGAAAACTTAAAAATTGATGGGCTTTCAAAGGTTTAATATTGGTTTTGCAAAGGAGTATTACTCTTGCAATATTAAGATTAGTTAAAGAAATACCTGCTGACTGTAGATTTCACAGGATATTGTGACAAACTGTTCCTTGTGACTGTTTACTACAGAGCCTTTGCAGAAGCCGATTTGCTGTAAGAAGAAAATACAAGCATTTTTTCACATGGTGCACTGATACTAAGCTCCAATCTTGTAAAATACRTGATTATGAAAGGCTGAATAGTTATAGCTTCTAAGTGTATTTGTAGGGATAAACAGCTTGGGCAAACTTTTATTTTGGGACTGGCAACCTTACAAAGGCAGACAGCATTTTCAAAAAGGCCTTGTTTTTGCAAAGGARGGTTAGATAACACAATAGCAGAAATAAGCCGGCTATTTAAGGCCAAATACAACAGCTTGCTTAAGTTCTCCTGCAGCAGAATATCCCTAAGCAGGCAAGCAGTGTATGGAACATAATATAATTTTCCACAGAAAACCAATTTCACACTGCAGTAGTAAAAGAAACTGTGAAAAAAAAGTTGTTTCTAGTACTTGTATTTGTACTGGGCTGTAGGTATCATGGCTTGGATCTCACTTAAGATGGGGCTTGGCATGTTTTCTCTTGACAACATGCCTGTTTAGTCTTCCAGTTTCTCTTCAATTTTTTTCCTTATGTTTTCCCTAGATAACCTGATTGTAGTATGAATATACTCTCTATGCATTGTTTGTGATTTATTGTCTGTTTCCTTGGAAGAAATCCTGAAGACTCATTCAGTTTTGTAAGGTGATGGCTACTCCACCTTTTTCTGGATGGGTTTTTTTTTTTCTGTTTTCTTTGCTCATGGACTTCTGGTGAGAATTCTGAACTCTTGCTGAAACATTTCTCTATTCTGAAGCAGTCTGTAGAGTTGCCAGACTGTATAGAGCTACAATCCATAAAAATATGACTGTGGGTTTTGKTTTTTTCTGCAAAGAACCAAGGGGATAAATCCTTAGTATTCACTGAGGAATCATAGTACCTGGAAAACTGGTATTTGTACAAGRAAGAGTACTTACACCTACTCCTGGTGGAAGTGGCTCACACCTGGAAATGTCAGCAACTGTGTCATTTTTGGAGCAAGATGTCTCCTGAATTAAAAACTCCACAAAATATGCAGGACCAACAACCCACTGTAAATGAAAGGCCAGTGGCAATTAGAACTTGTGCATGTGTCAGGAAAAATAAAGAATTCTACTGACCTTGAAATAGCTGAAAAAATCCTGCTGAGTCTGGAAGGAGCAAGTGATGCTTGGGGTATTACTGTTAGTTGTGTTAAATTGTTACAATGTTTGTTTGCTGATGCTGCTTTATTGCCTGGTCATTTTTGCTTCTTTTAATTGCGCAATCTTAGTAACTCATGGATAGGCATWATTGAAATCAGTTTGGATTTTGTCATAAGTTAGCATCCACATAGAACTACAWAGCCAAAGACCCTCTTCAGTGTCTTGCTGAGAATTTCTGGTTGTTTTAGTGAACAGGATCATTTTACTATTTCTGAAACAGGGGTTAGAAAATGGAAGTGGTTAAATAATATATTGTAGTAATACCTAGTAATACAAATATATTGTAGTAATACCTAGTAATACAAAGAAAACACCACTTTGCTATCTACACATAGTGAATTTTAAAGAGACCAGATAAGAATGTGGTAAAAAGAGAGGACTTAGCCATTCGATCATGAGTTTTCTGTTAGTTTAAAATTAGTTTTAAACCATGTTTAAACTCTTCCGGTAACTTGTGGGTATGTACTGTAAGGTATGACTGTGCTTTATTAAATATTTTCTATTAGGGTGTTGCTAATTCGTGGTGATAGAAGAATAAAGAGSTCACAGTGAAGCCTTCCTGAACTTTGGAAGCAAATCTGTGTCTTAACTTTTGCATAAAGCCCTTCTTTTTGCAATAAATGGAATCAAAGTCTTGGATCATGACGATCAGGAGAATTCTGCATAAAAGTATTCTCTGTACTATGCAAATACAAAAATACAAATCAAATACRAATACAAAATCAAAACAATCTATAAGACATAACAAAATGTAGAACTGGAGGCTCCATATTTTTGAGGGCTAAAACAAATCCGAATAACCTTGGCTTACCTGCATTGAAGCTCTTGTGACATTAAGGACAGAGAAGTAATGAGTTTGATTACTCTCTTCATTGAACTTGGCAAGACTTCGGACAGCTGTCTCCAAATATTCAGGCTTAGTTGGGTTGTCATCAACTGGGCAGTCAGGACATATTGACCAAATATATTTGGGTGGAACTATTTGTTCAAACAAAACAATGTCATTAGAGACGGCATAACCATAAGAGCRTGTTGATAGTGTAGGTCACTGTAAATGCATCAATGCCTCCAACCCTGCCCACTTGTCCTCCACTCCTGTGGAGTTACAAATTGTGGTTTGAGTCCCTCAGTAATTTTGAATCTTTATGTATTTACAGACCCATAAAAATATTATAGTGGAGGTAGAGACACTGAAGGAAAAAGTTCAACCTATTGACAGTGGGCTTGCTGTTTTTTCTTCTCTTTCACAAACCCATAAAAATGCTTTTGGTTCAGAGGGTAAAAGCCCATATACAGGCTCTGCTGAGTGAACCAGAGGTTAAAACAGTTATTACTGAACTCTTTTGAGCTGCAGGACCTCCCTGGCCTTA
Organism: Malurus melanocephalus; assembly: GCF_030028575.1. NCBI lineage: Eukaryota > Metazoa > Chordata > Aves > Passeriformes > Maluridae > Malurus > Malurus melanocephalus. The sequence goes on from NW_026623307.1 coordinate 1,123,700, forward strand.
TGATCATTGACTTGAGAAAATCAGGGCAGCTGAAGCTAATGGAGATACTGYGGTGTCATAATTACATTTAAAATTTAAAGTAATGCTTTTTGGCAAAGAGTTTTTCCAGTTCTSTTAGAAAGAATGTGTTAAAGACATACCTGGTTGCAAAGTGCACTCATAAGTATTCAGATGAGCAATATTTCTTGCCTGATTAGTGTAGATAATTGCTTTGCATCGACCGTAAACCTAAAACAATTTAAACATTTCAAAACAATTAATATTGCGCCCTTTGCACTAATCATCTAGTACCTAAACAGGAGTGGTTCATTTTCTTCATGCAATCATGGAATTTTTTTCGAGACAGAAGTTTTGTTAGTGCTCAAATGACAAGCACATTTCTAAGTATCTCCTTTAGAAATGAAAGGCCAGCTCATCCCCTGGTGTGATTCTGAGTCACACAGATGCAGTGCTTGTCTGTGGGTGGCCTGCCCWGGGCCACACTTCTGGCAGCTCAGAAATGTCCAAGTGTCACAGAATGCTCCTGCCCCAGGAGCTGGGTCTGTGTCTGGAAACCAGAAAGTTTAAACACAGAGATCAGTTCAGGGTGTTGGGATCGTTACCTGTCTTCCACCTTCCCCTTTTCCCCCATAATTATAGGGAGAGAAAGACAATAAATCTATTTTGTGTCACAGTAGGGCCACCCCTGCATACAAAAATTGACTTCATGGCAGAAAAAAATACTGGCCTATTAGTATCCATTGTACCTTTGTATTTAAGAGTTCAAAGTGTATTTTCTGAGAGCTTCTTAGATATTCCTGTATGTGTGATCAAGGCCTCTGGACATGCATTTCTGGGCTTCACTGAAACCATATCAACCATATAGGCCTCGCACCTTTTTCCTGTAAAATCACTGTAATGAGAAGTGAGCAGAATTCTTTTTTTTTTTTTTTTTTCTAGTTTTTCATTGAAAGGTTGAAATTGATTGACTTTAGAAGCAGTCCAGGACAATTGAATCATAACTTCCTATTTTTTTTGTTTCATGTGAAACTTGTTTCATGTCATTCTTCATTTTCTAAGTTTTTTTTCATTTTTTCAGGATAGTTTTGGTCACCTCTAGGAACAGTCATGAACCACTTTCTGTCTTTGCAGCTTATCTTGCTGAGCTTTCCTTTTTCTCCTATTTCAGCACAATTTTTGCAAAGTTGTCAAAACAMAAGTGGAATTAMACTAAATCAAAAATCACATGTTATATAAAAGTGAATTTCTTTTATTCCCTGCTTGACAGGCTGTCTTTAAAATAAACTCTTACAGGGTTGCTATAGAAAGTAAACCATTATTCTAAATAGTGTCCTAGCATGGGTGTTTAGTTTGGTCTGTTTATTAGCTCTGGTCAAAAACTTTCAGATAATTTTCACTTTTTAAAATAAATCTTACCAGTCTWTAAACTGATTAGAAGGTACAGGGTAAAAYTGTGGATTTTATAAAATGGGCTTTGATTTTTTCCAAGCCTTGTTGCCCACTAAAAAAGCAAGTGTAGGGATTTTGCTGTCATCAGTAGTACCTGAGAAACCCCTCATATCTGAGATTAAATAGAAAAATAACATCCTTACAGTTGAATCAGCAGGTCTGGGGTTACATTTCTTCCACAACTTTTTGCTGAGTACATGGCATTCAGTATCTACTACATCCAAGATGAGATAGAAGACAGAACCAGTGATCTCCTGAAAATARGAAACAAAAGGGTCACATGCCAGTTTTGTATCAAACAAAGTAGGGACACATAAAAAGAGGAGATGGAGAAATGGAAAACACACTGGTGGAATGCATAGATATCCTGAAAACTAAACATTCTGTGACAAAAGTGGCAAATGAGGTGAAATTCAGGCCCTGTTAAAAGCAGCTTGGTCATGCAGCAAGCCAGCTTTACATGAAGAACAGTCATTTGGTCAGTTTTATCCTTCTGTTTCTGGTACCAACCAGAATYCAAGAATAAAGACTAAACATGTTGATGTTTTCATTGTCAACTACATTTTATTATCAGATTTGAAAGGTAGGTTATTTTGCCTGAAATAAGAATGCCGTGATAAACACCACAACTAATAAAAAACTGCTAACATGGAACATTGTCAGTAGGCATCCTCCAGAACTTAGATGTGAGTRTTAGCTGYATGTTTAGGCTGAGATTAWGTSTTTGCTGAAGGGGGAGAAAAATCAAAACCGAATGAGAGTAGGATTCATGCATCCCTGATTGATTGCATTAATTTATAGAGAAGACATTAAATGGGGCAGCAGTCTTGTGGAAGTCTGGGGCTGGTGTCTGWATCATGTTGGCTTTAGTTTTGGTTCCTGTTTAGCAGTTGACTAAATATCAGTCAATAGGGCATCTATAGGCTGGAGTTCTGCTGGCTTTTTTGTGTTTATACTGCTTAGAAAACCATTAAGTGGTGTCTGCTGTGGAGGTCTGAGGAGATCGAGTGATATAAACTACACCTATCACACCCTACAGAGATCTGAGTGAAGGTGGTTTTATGTAAACTCTGCCATATATACTTGTAATAGTAAAACCTTTAAATATGAATAAGCAAAACTAACAGAAAATAAAGAATTATTTCTTTTTATCATTGTCTCTTAGTTCTGTTCTTACATATGCAACTTTTCATGCTTTCTATGATTTTTTTTTTGTATTTTCATATCATCTTTTTTTTTCCTAAGTGTTCTGTACAGTGATCTGCCTTGCACTGAGCTCTCAGGGTTTGCTTACAGTAATCCTGAGGTTTAATTATAAGTGTCATTTTGAAGGCTGTGAAAAATAAACAAAAGCTGTTTTGACAAAGAATGATGTTGAAGTGCAGCAGCACTGTTTGTGCAGTGGAACAGCAGTRTCCCCACACCTGGCTGCTGAGATCCTTCTGTGGAAGGAACTAAGCATAATTTTCTGTTTACATACRAGACACCTACATACCATGATAATATGTCTCTTTAATACGACAGCTAATATAGCTTAAATAAGTAAACACAAAGTAAGATTGGTCAAAGAGTAATTGCTACTTACTGAGAATGTGTTTTTCAGTAGCGCAGCATTTGGTACAAGTTTGTAACCTTAAATATAATTTCCACAAGAAAAAAAGCTATCAGATTACCCACACGAAGAAGAAACAGCCAAGAAAAATGTGTATCTTTAAGGAGTGCCATAGTTGGAATTGGTGGCTTGAACTTTCAAGCTGGTTGTTAAGGTATTCTGGAGGCAAAAGCATGYACATACCTCATTAAAGAAATGTTCTTATAATCCAATGTGTTTGGTGTTAGATRGGTTTCCTCAGCTGAATCATGAATACTGATTAAAAAGCTTGGTGATATTAGAAGCACTAAATGCAACCAGGGCAGACCAAACTATATTTCTTGTTGCCTATAGCTCTTTTGTATAATACTAGCTCTAATAAGCAGATGAGGTTATTATAAAATCTACACATCTTTTGGTCTACCTGCTTCTGTATGTATCATCCTCCACTGGGGAAAGGATAATTTGGGGCTTATTCAGAGCTCAGCAGATCACTGAAGGTTTAATCATCCTATTTTAATTTTCATTAGAAGACCATTATGCAAAGGCCTTTTGATATCTGCTTAGGATTGAATAAAAAGTTGTATATCTTTCCTGCATTGCCAAAAAACATCCCTTCCTCAGCGCTCCTGGTGCCAGTCTGCAACATGTGCTGGGCAGCCTGGCAGCCAGAGGAGATGTGGCAGCAGGGTGACCTGGTGCAAGGGAAAGAAATGAAATATTTTGGCATGTTTTAACTTTGKTTAAGTGCCTGTCAGTGAAGCTTATCATAAGTATCTTGTGTAAAAGCGAGTCCTGTCCTACTTGCATATAAGTTAATAGCAGATGGCTCATTAGTTTCAATTAGAGCAAAGCTGAACCACAGGTTGCTTAAGGGCAGATTTGAATTTGAAGTAACTTTGAAAATATTTTTATCCTCAGTACTGCTTAAGAAAGTGAGAGAAAGGACCACTGACTGGTGTGGGAAAGAAAAAAAAGTCATTTTTTTGAGAGGAATGGGAGGTGGCATAAGGCTGTTGCTGTCCATGAACCCCCTTGACATTACTGACCGTTCCTTATCTGCTCAGTCTCCACAGCAGCAAAAATAGGATAAAGGGCTGAGAATGTCTAGTTTGTTATTGCAATGTCCTGAAATACCTTATTTACAGGATACAAATATTAGATGGAAAAAAGAAAGATTAAAAGTAAATAAATAAATTAAACCCCAAGATGAATAAAGTATGCTTACTCAAAAGCAATAAGGGAATTAAGGGGAAGACCAAATCACAACCAAGGACCAAAATTCTCCTGTGCTGAGATATCTTTGTCAGAAGAAGTTGGGAGATGACTTAGGTGGTTTACAGCACATCTGCACCCACCATGCTGCACTCCAGGGCAGTCATAGGGGGCTCTAGTTATTGGCAACAGGAAATAGCCCCAGGAGCGGGTCTGASTACCTAACTCCATGACTGGTGATATGGGTTCTGGGCCAGCTCACATGCACCATGTGGAAAAATTCTGAAGAGACCTGATCCAATTGCTTAGTGGGCACATTCTGTCACCTGAGCAAAGCGATACAGAGAACATAGTGCAAAGCACAGCAGAGCATCTTTAGCTGTGAGATCTGGGGTTGCTGGAGTTCCTGCAGTGTGTCTGCAGGAACCATGTCCTTGTAAGAGCCGCAGGAAGAAGTGTCCTATCTTTGCCAGCACACATCTGGCAACGAGCCTGATTTTCTACAGAGTTCAGAACTCAGCCTTTCAGGTAAACTTGTGGCAAGTGAGCAGACCTTGCAGGGAATGTCAGCAGCAGGCTTCCATAGTGCCTAATTTGTTATGTACCCTTGTGAATTCATTTCAGGCTGTCCCTAGTTGGTGCCTGTAGATTCAGTTATTGTAACACAGAATAGTAATAAATTAAGCACACACGGAGAAATAAGATACTTGAGGAAATGTGAGTGATACTCTATAGGTATTTCCAGTGTATTTTTTGCCCTTGAACTGGTTTCAGGTTTCTTCTGGAGAATGAGTCATCTTTTAGAGGTCTGTAAAGGAATTCCTTGGTCCCAAAYGGGATGTGTTTACACCTGTTAGTGCTCACATCCTTTGTGCAAAGCACGCGATGACTTACTAGCCTTTGCACTCCAACYGCTCAAGGCAGTGGGAGGAAGGTGTAAAATGAAATTAAATCAGAGTAGTGGTGTTTCATATCAAATTTGAACTGATGCCTGGAGCTATTCCAAGGGCAGGCAGCAGAGAGTCATGGCTGAGATTTGCTCTCTAATTGCCCACAGTGGTGATGAAATTGTTTCTAGTCTGTGCATAAAGTTGACATGGCCTCTGGAGTCCTGTGAATGGAACTTCGCATTTGCCTTTTGAAATATTTCTTAGTTCAAATAGATATTTCTAAGAAAAAGTGATAGACACAGGGATATATTGAGCAAGAGGATGACTTACCTGCAGTTGCTCTCGGGCACTGACAATTCGGTAGAGACTGAGTACATAGCCCTCTTCTCGGTCAGCATTGATCTGGCGGAGAGCCATGTCTGCAGCCTCCACCACTGCAGCGTCATCACAGCGGGGGGAGAGCAGTGCAGCCCCAGCTCCTCGGGCAGGAGGGGCAGCAGTGCAGGAGCAAAGCACCTGGATGCCAAAGAGCATCCAAACAAGCCTAACCATTGTGCTCAGAGAGCTGGTGCTGCAGATCAGGGTGGTCAGTCGGGATGGAGGGGCTGAGAGASACCGCAGACTTTTATAGTGGAGCCGTGGCTCTTTATAAACTTGTGCCCCCTTTTTATTACATACTGACCATCACCTTTAAACCTAGAGCTGCAAYAGTAAACACTAAGTCAATGATTACAAGGTTTTACAGTAATGTTGTTGCTCCCTCTGAGACCAGAGAGCACTTTCTCCTTCTGGCGTTCCATCTCTAATTTGGACTTCACTGGGCACATCGTGCAGCTTTGACCTCATGGCAAAGGATAAGAATACACACACAGCTACTTCCTTAAGAAACCAGATTTGTTTGAATAAATCTRCGTGCAGAACAGATTTGGCTCCAGCCCTGTTCTGTCAGTGATCCAGTTCTTCTCCCAAATAAAACATTGACAAAGATCTCAGTAATTTGAACAGGAAATGGAGAAGTGTCACAAGGTTGAGTGATTTTGCACTTTGTATTTGTTAAATGCCAATTGTAAGCAAATTTATTGACTCTATTATATGCAGTCAATTTGGTCGTGATGGAAAGCTCAGTTTGGATGCATTCTGTGAGCATTTCTACTCATCTGGATACCTACAGATGAATGCTACCTCTTAGCCCTGGAGGCACTGAGACCTCTCAAGAGTCATGGAAAATACTGCCTGGAGAAACTTTAGTTTGAAATGACAGCGTTGTGCCTTGTGAATAACCTGTCAGGAACTCCATGCTGGAGACAAGGGGGAATAACTTTACAAGTTGCTGCTGTCTTGAATATCTGAAGAAGTGGCAGCAACCATTACTTGGGGAGGATCCCAGTGAATGTCACTGGTTTTCCACTAAGGGGCAATTCTGCTGCATTTCACCTAGAAGGATACCAGAACCTGGGTTACCACTTCCCTGCCTCTTTTTTTCTTTTGTGTCATGGGACTCTGTGATTGCAGCTTTCTGCTGGAGGACACCAAGTACTTTTAGGTTTGAAGGTTATATTGAGTGAGGAAGAAACAGTGCAAGTGAAGAGTGTAATTGTTTCTTCAATACTGCTGTGAAATTTGGGGTCGTTAAAAATTTCTATATTGTCACTTTTTTAACTAGCGGTGTAAAGAATGTTAGCCCAGAAGTGTTCATGTTCCTATGGGAGGAAGCAGAATGTGTTCCAGGACATGTCCCTAGAAAGCTGGGAAGGATTAAACAGAGCCAGAAGATCTGCAACAGCCCTGGAGCTGAAACCCTTGCAAGAAGACTTTGGTGGCAGAAGTGCAAAACTCCAATAGCAGGACAGAAGGGGCACATGGCTGCTGGAATGAGCCCCTCATGTGTYGCCAGTTGCTTTGCAAACTCAGGGTGAGGGATAATGTATGGACTGTGTCCCAGAGGGAAGGGATACAAGGGSTGAGTGTTGAATCCTGCTGTAGCCATAGTACAGGAACCGCAGAAGCAGCAATGCAGACTCACTCACATTGTTCCTTGTGCCTGGGGATGCTTCCCCTGCGGCTAAAGGATAATAACTCATTTTCTTTATCCTTACAGTGCGTGGCATTTCTATGGAGATGGGTGCCAGTTAGTACTGGCTGTGTCGGTGCTTCTTATAATAGGGAATTGTTATATCCCTGACTCTGTTCTTTGTACTCTTCCTCTGCCTSGAAAGGAAAAATTCCTCTGTTGAAGTAGCTGACCTCAAAACATGGTCACAGCTGGGAAATCYGAGCATGTCCAGCCAAAGCAGCACATGAAGTACATATGCTTTTGCAAAACATGTTCTTTTTTTTTTAAAAAAAAAAAAAAAGCTGAAAAACATTGTCAGCCAGCAATGCAGACCTGACAAAACTCTTCATACTAAATTTCAAGAGAGGGAGAATTTGTATTTTATGTATCACCATTTCATATCTCTCATTACCCAGAGAAGCTATTGTTAAATACTGAATCTGTTACTAAGGTCTAGTGCATAAAAATGGGGCTATATTGGGAGGAGACAAAGAGATTATTTCAAAGCAGTCATGGAAAACTGATCTGTAAGGGGCATGATGTGTCCTTTAGAGGGCAAATATTAAGGAGAAAGAAGATGAAGTGCAGTTATCAAAGTGGAATTCACAGAGAAATGTTTTTTCATGTTTTAGAAAACAAGGGAGTGGTTGTACCAGGTGCAGGAGAACATCTGTGAAGTATGGAGCCTGCAGATATTTCTGCTGCATATATTTGCTTTGTGTGGTTGGAAAAGGGCAACAAGCAAATGCAGCATTTCTGGAGTTCAGAGATCTGTGAGGGCAGGGATCCCTTCTATAAAAGTACTGTTCCTGACATTWAAAAATTTTCTAAGCTCAGAAACATGCTCTTTTCTGTAACTTACTTCTTATTTCATTATATACAAGACAATTTCCATGGTTTAGTTAAGGTGACTCCTAGTTTTGAAAACTCTCATGTATCTGTTGTTAAAGTGATCCAAAACATAATAGTTGCCATTGCATTAAATCCTGTACAGTGTCTCATGCATTGAGATGGGAAGATCACSTATTTCCTGCAGTAAGAAATTTCTACAGCTTCATGTTAGCATTTTTGAAGGAACGGCTGCACACAGGATATACTGGAGTCACYRCTTTGCAGAGAAGCAAAAACTCCCRAAYCACTGACTGGCCATGGCTGGTGCAATTGCCCTCAACACCTTCCCTGCAAAACTCAGCATTTGCTTGAAATGGGAGACCTGCTACCTTCATGGGCAGAGCTTGCCCTCAGCTGGGTTATGGTTTATAGAGTCTGGGCTGATTTCCCTTTTTCTTTCCTCTCTACACACCCAGCTGAAGTGCTGGTGCAAGTGCCAATGGCTTTTCCCTTCCCCATTAACACAGCAAAGCAGAACCTTCCTGTACTGTGAGCTGTTGCACCATCACCAAGAGCAAATGTTAGTTGGTTGCTTACTGAGTACAGAAGGGTTGTAAGTAGAACAGGACAGGTTATTTGGAACAGTTCAGAAATGACATGTGTTCTGCAATTTTTTGCTGCCTGCATGATAATTATCTTGTAGCAAGTGCTGTTCCTGGTTAAAGATTCATGACTGTCTTTTAGACTGCTCCCCAGGGCCTGCAGAATTYCAGTCTGGCTGGCAGTAAAGATCCTTCTGGCCCCAGCCCCTTATTAATTCTCTACCTTGAATAGATTCTGCCTCTAACATGTGCCAGAAATTCAGGGAAGATTTGACTGCTAGGACAATTGTAAATTGCCATCACTGTCTGGGTCCTGTTATATGAGATACATATGTGTCACATTTTTTATTCCCTTGAATTGGCATTTCCTCATATGCACACAGACCATACAGAACCCCGTGATTGTACTGCACTTGTGTGTCTGCTGGAAGACAGACAATACACATGTATTTGGCTGCAAGGATTGATGCTTTCAGCCTGCCAGCAATGAGTATGTCCTGATTATCTGTTCTTTTCATAGACATGGATGTTCTTGTGCCATGTCCAAAAGTTTTGAGGTACTTCTGGAGGATATAAAAAGTAGGTACATACTAGAAAATATTACAGGTGGAAGGGGAAAATACGTTTCTCCCTGCCACTTCTTTAGTGTTATTGGTGTATGATCAAAAGAGAGGACTGACCTGATTTTCCGCAGTGCTCAGCACCCACACATCCCAGTGAAGCTGATGAGAAGTGCAGGAGCTTAGTGTTTTTGAAATCAAGCCCAGAATATGACTCATAATGCTGTGAAGGAGATACTTGACAACTAAATGAAAATATATACAGATAGAAGGTAGCAAAGCATTGAACATTTTATTGTGAACTAACCTTTCAGGTGGTGTTTCTAGCACAAAGCTACAACTGTTGTATAGCTCTTACAACATTTGAAACAATATTTCCTGTATTTTAACTAGAGAATCCCTGTATGTCAAGAAAACTACAGCTATAAGTTGTAATCATCTATATTTTGGAGCAGGCCTTTTCAAGACTCTGACCATGGCTCTGCTCTCTGGAGGGTAAAACTCATTTAGGCTTAGAGTCAACTGTTCTCACCTATTTGTGCTTGATATTGTGGTCTGTTTGTTGCTGCTGCTGCTGCTGCTGCTGCACTGATACTTCAGTTTGGCTGCATTGCATGTCTGAAACACAGCCTAGATATCAAAATGGCGAATCCTCCCAGGGCAGGGAGGAGGAGGAGGCACAAAGCCAACTCGGTGAGCTACTTTGTCATGCTGTGCAGGCTCTGCAACTGCTCTCTTTGCTACAGATTTTGCTGAGAGCATGGAACGCAAAATTTCTGAAGAGGCGGATTCAGATGCAACAGGGTTATTGTGGGCAAGCCCAAGATTATGGTTTATGAAGCCTACAGCACTGGGCACCAGTCCTGCTGACGTGTCTTGACCCGGATGAGCGTAGATAACTCCATGCTGGAAAAGAAAAACAGTTTGTGTTGGTTTTCAGTGATCTGGGGCTTTTGACATACAGGTTGTTGATACTTTACTAGCTGGTCATTGAGACCTGCTCCTAACTAGCTGTAGGCCTGGAACCCAGATACAAATGTTCCCGACCATCACAGAAGTCTGATTAACACATGCACAGGAACCCAGGAACACATTTTTTATAGCTGGTGAACCACTAGGACCAAATTCTGTGCTATATAACTTTCAGGGCCACTTGCACAGCTGGCGAAACATTCAAGACCAGCTGTCTCATCTTCTCTTTCATAGCTCTTAGACAGCTAATTATTATTGAGTTACTAAGAGCTCTTGTCCATAGGAAGTATTCAGCTACCACCCAGTCCTTYTGAGACCAAATGTAGGTTAAAATACTTGCAGAGTACTCAGGTCAAGTGCATATGTTTCCCACCCCTTGCTGTAGCAGTGCAGGTCAAGATCCCTGAATTCAGTCACATCTAAGGACTACTAAAAGCCTCCAGCTGATTTAATCTACCGCAATGCTGATTTTTTTTTTTTTTTTTACATTTATCTGTCCCATCCCTTTAGCTGAGCAGAGTTTGGTTCTCTTTGCCTTGCTAGACATGTGAATCTCACAGATGGTCAGGAAGACATTATCTGTCAAGCATGGATGGTGGAGGTGACTTAGTTCCCAGAAAATAAATCCACAGGACAAACAGGAGCTACCTTACCTAGGCTTTTAGGGTACAAAGKTAAACTCAAGTTAACACAGATAGCTAATGTAGTCCACAAGGAAAGAAGTAAACTCAAGATGATGSCTTTTAGCAGTATCAGTAGGAAAGAATATCCTGGAAAGAAAGGAAATATCTGGAGCTGGTACCTGATGTCCATACAACTGGCAGTTCACGTTAAGGCTTTGTGTGGGGTCTTTTAACATCGATGCTGTGCAGAAACCAAAATTCTGGCAAAGCAGAACATAGTCAAGAGAAARTAGTTAGAATGTAGAGGGGGCCTGCATTATGATTTTTAATTTCAACACRTTTAGAAATGGCTACATGTTCTCATGTTTTATCTGAGCAGTAAAGTGCTTGCTTTTTAGCCTGCTGGCCCCAAAAGGCAATCTCTTTAAACGCATAACCAGCAAATAAGTGAAACTCCTGTGTTCTTCTAGAGTAAGATCCCTTGTATGTCTGGATATGAAGGAGTGTAAGAGTACATAAGAATCGAGGTTATAAAGCTCCCATCACTAAAACTGCCTAGGACTCAATTTCATCAGAAACAGAGGAATTTTAACATGAGAAAGTATACTGTATAATTCTCAAGAGCCAATATATCAGAACAAAGCACTGGAATTGTAGGAAGGGGAAACAGAGTGCCTTTTTTTATGTGACTGGGCACTGTCCAGTACAAGGAGCCTGGTTTTCTCAGGCACTCATTTTAAGWAGAGTAAACACTAATATACATTTTGTTGATTAAAAATATTCTATCTCTGGACCTCAAGGCTTTTTCAAATATATTCGGATCCATTTGAATTCAGTCCAGAGAGCTCAGAGCGAAGAGAAAGGTGWGATACAGCTTTAGGAATGATATATTGAAAAGCGTATCATGATAGTACACATCTCTTGCACTTTGATCCCCACAGGGGTCTATTTCTCCTCCAGTGMAAGCACATCCCAGCATGATGCTGCTTTTCTACCTCAGAGCTGAGGGATTGGGGCTGATGTGCTGCCATACTCACAGACTGATCCTCAGGCAGCAGTTGACAGCTCTCCACATTGGCTTTAGCTTGTTCTGTAGAGCAGTTCGTGGCACCCACGGCAAACTCAGTATAAACAACATGAGATGGGTGATACTGATAAAACAGGAAAATTGTTTAACTGACTTTGCACTCAGAAATTGCAGAGCTGCTGAGAAAAGATAAAASGCAAATGTTGTGGCTTCATCTCCCACTGGAGTGAAAAGGGAATCCTGTGGCTAAAATGACACTTCATACTTAGGAAATTAAGAGCAAATCAGGACGGCTCATTAGAGCAAACAAACTGCATATGTTTGCAAAYATAGTTAGGTAGCAGTGCACATTTACTATAGATTAAATATTCTGTTTACATGAAAGGCTAGACATAGTTGTAGAAATTACCTGTATTTGGGCTCTTCCGATCTCGAGGAGTCTGAGGTAAGGATCGGTGTTTTTGCTGTTGTAGTCATTGAGTGCAGCTGCCACTGTTTCTAACACCTCAGTGTTGTTCAGACTCACCAGCAGTGGACAGTCAGGGCAGACTTTGGAAACGTCTTCATTGGAGTCTGCAGGAGGAACAGATCGTGTTTTGATCAGAATGTAAATTATTTAGAAAGGTATTATAGACGTATTCAGTAACAGGAAACATTGTTTCGCGGTCTGTCCCAAATTACAGTGGCAGGAATTTTTCCAGCGCAGGCTATAGATGGCAGTGTGTCACACGACTTGGCCATTGAAATCTTTCTGCAAGGAAAAGTGCTGAGGACTTCAATAGCACATTTTGTATGTTCTTACTCAGTTTTTAGTAAATTTTCTTTCTGAAAAACTCTCTATGACATCAGTGAAAAGGTGCTTCTGCTCACACAAGGAATGGCAGAAAAATGAAGATAAATTTTAACTTCTTGAATTTGTGTGTGTGTGTTATTTCAGTTATCAATTTTGACAGTAGTTCTGAAGACATCTCATACAGAGCAAAGAGATATCACACTGAGCATGCAGAATAGACATTCTGCTTTCCCATGGCAGTWTTGAAAATGATGGATTTAGTAAAGAAGCTGCATCTGCCAATGGGGCTCTGGTGATCAACAAACTCAAGTAAACTCAGACAAACAAGGAATYAAATTCTTAAGGTTAAACTGCTGASTGAAARAAYYCAAATCTGGGACTTGCTCCCCAGTTATTCGTACAGTATCTTAATTGTCACAGTAAAGAGGAGCAAAGAGAAAGAGTGGGTTTGTAAGGGAATGAAAGCAGAAAAGGGGGCTAGGTTTAGAAAACCCATTAACTGTTGTCCTCTATGCCATATTTATACCCCACAGTTTAGAATCAGAAGCACTACTAAACTGTAACCACTGCTATAATAATACTCCAGCCTCTAGATTCAAACCCACAGAACAAAGCCTTTACCTGCATGTGAGYGGCATTTGCTAGCGAGTACAGATATTATCCCATCCACCTTCTGCAGTTTGACATCACAGTCACCCTCAACTGCCTAGTGAGAGACAAAAATCAAAGGGTTACATTGTTCAGATAAATTGGATTTTCTGATAAAGGGGCACTAAATTCAAAAGAACAGATCCTGACTGACCATTCCTGGCATCATCGGTCTGATGGCAAAGGCACTGCTAGGCRTGTCCTAGTGCCTGTGATTTTGTAAAAGATAGGTCAGAGCTACAAAATCTGGATCCAAATCTGGATCTCAAAAGTATCAAAAGTACCAGGGCAGCAAGATTATGGACATTTAGTACACGTTTGTCTCTGATATAGAGCAAAGGATATGAATAGGTATGAATTAAGACCTTCCACAGAGCTGTTTGATAACATTCTCACTAATCTCAGCTGGTCAGTGGCCATGGTAACAGCAGAGTGTGTGAGCAACATGATCCAGCAGGGAGGAGATGTCAAAGGCAAAGCTGGAGTCACTGGGAAGAGGGAACAGTTAGAGTTACCTCCCCCAGATGGAAAATAGAATCTGAGCCCTGATGAATACAGGGGTAGATCATGATTCATATTTAGTGAGCTCTGTGAATTGGGCCCCGTTCTAGAAACAGCAGGCTCAGACAACACTTCCACTGCTTTGGTCAGGGAAAGCATCTCACAGCTGGATCACACTTGCATAAGAACAAAATGTTTGAGGCCAGTAAATTCCAGCTGAGCATTAGTTTGAAGGCAGAGCTCTAACTGAAGGGAATAACTCATCTGCAGGCTTAAGTAGGAAGAGATGGCTTGTGGAATTTCACCAGGTAACAACCCACATGTAGCCAAGGGAAGGGTATTTTTGCACACAYTCACAACCTGCCCTATCTGTGGTTTGCAATGAGACACTGACATCTGGGCTGACCAAAGGAGGCTGAATCTGGAGGTCCTAAAGAAGGCCCCGTGGCATTCATGGACTGTATGTGGGATGTCATGCTGGCAGAGATCTGTCCTCTCCAGGTAAACAGGACATGAAAGAAATATGGGAGTGAAAACCTTCATGACATGAAGGCAATGAAATCAGCAAGGAGTTTACAAGTGATTGGGTTGTTGGATGCTGTTAAAGTGTTACAACATTTGCTTGGGAATCTGGTGATAGCCTGGCCTCTAGCATCAACATGTTGAGCAGGCACCTTTGGACCCAGCTGCTGGTGTTCAGGTACTCACATGTTCAGCAAAGCTCCTCACTGTGCAATTTTCAAGAGGTGTAGGGCTGAGAACATGGCACCTGGTCTCCAGTAAGTCAAGTTCAAGAAACATGATTTCATTATTTGGCCCCTGAAAGAAAAAAAAAAMAAWAAACCATAGGAATTGTCRTAATTTCTTCACAAAACATCACCAAAATTCTTCACTGTGGCTGAACTGGGATCTCTGTTGCTGACTATCATGGGTAGCTCCAGCTTTACACTGGAGTAACTGAAAAGGTCGTTACTATTTAACTTCATAGAAAAAACAGGACTCCAGATCTGGAGTAAGTCAAGATAATCACACAGATTTTATTCCAGCTAATAAGGAACAGGCCCATAAATTTTGGAAAGTCCAGTTTGTGTGTAGTGAGCCAGTTCTCTTAAATTAACTTAATTTTATTTTGTTGAGTAGTTTTAAAAAATCAACAGCTTTCTTTTTGATGAAAAAGCTTCATATTTCTATAACCAGACACCAAACAAACACCAGTGAACATTGACCTGTCTTATTTAGTCCATTGGAATTACACTGAACTGCAGCAGTTCTTTTGCATCTGTAACGTAAGACGCAGTTCCTTGTGTTCCCTAGGTCCAAGATCGATTCTGATGTTTGATTCATGAGTGGTTCCATTTAAACCAAATAAGTTATTTTAGTGCAAAAGTATTAACATGAGCAAAGCAGGGTCACCAGTGTTTTTGTGTGGGTAACTCTGGGCACACTTCAAATCTCATTGATTTCTGTTGTAGTCTTTTCTAAATTGCTTTGGTAGCTTCTCTTTCCTAACAAGTAGAAAACAGCCATGGAGGTTCGCTCATGTCATTAGCTGGGATTGTTTTCCATGTTTTAAGGGAATCAAAGGTTGTGAATTGGCACATACATTGTATTCATGACCATTTCTGTGGCCTTTCTAGATGTCTGCAACAATGGCAATAGATCTTAGGGAAAATAAGCCATTGTTRTTTCCATTTAGACCTCTTTGCAGCTCAATGGGACATTAGGTAAAATTAATGCCTACTACAAAATCACTAATAGCACAGAGTTATGACAGGTATGTATTTAGCCAATAAATAATTACCTGCATCTCAAAGGTTATCCTCAGTTTTCTCCAGATTAGCTACTGGGCTCACGAATGAGCACCTGGAATGATCTGCCCTAGCAAATGAGCTGCATTTGTAAACCGAGCCCTTTCTAGCATTGTACAAAAAAAGTCTGAACATTTCTCTCTCCCCCTCTGTTCTGCTCTTTGAGAGATACATTCCAGTGACCTGGATTCTCCACTGCTACCAGGTGTCCTTGCCCCATTTAAATCAACAGAGCCATGCTGATTTCCCCATGTGAGGAGAGAACCCTTGGAGGCCCTTGCACTGGTGATTTCCAAGCATCCCCACATTAACAGAGCTCTGCTTTCAAGCTCCTCACTTACCTGGGGTATCACGCGGATATCCTCGATTCTGTTCAAGGCAAACTTGTATCCGTGATGACTGTGGCCATTAATATAATTCACAGCAACTTCAGCTGCTGCTTCAGATTCTGGGTCATCACAGCCCAAGGGAGCAGGGGGAGCTGCTGGTACAGCTTTGTGAATTGGAAGCTGAACAAGCAGTATTAAAGCTACTAGAGCCTTCATGGCACCTGAGGAAAACTGATCCCTTTCAGAAATAAAGATCTAAGAATACAGTTCAGATGGTAGCTAGGTAGCGAGAACTGGGGCCTCATTTATATAGTACATACCACAGATTTACATGAGCACACGCCTGATATTTGTCCCAGTTCCAAGAAGCATTGCAAACAACAAAAGAGAAAAGTAAATGTTAGGACATCAAGCTGACTGATTAATATTGGCCAAAGTAAATTTTATCAGGTAGGATATTGCGAAGTCTGCTAAAGCAGCTTAAGAAGAAAGCGTCAGCAAAAATGTAACAATTTTTAGACATTCTACCAACCAAATACTGTCCATGTAAGAGGAATATGATCCCTTCTGTTAAATGTGTAGRGATGCTAGTGCTAATTAAGCTTTCTTGTAAACAGGACACATTCTGTTGGGGCCCAAATCTCACCAGACACCAGTCTAAATTGTGAGATCAGTAACATGATAATTTAGAAAATGGAATTTTAAGTAGTTCTAAGGATCACATTCAACAGTAAATGTAATTGAATAGCAACTTTTGCTACTGAATTTATTTGGAATAGGAAATGAGGCATAGTTCCTAAATCCTTTGCATCAGCTCTTTCTTTCTCTGAATAATCTGAGTATGTCCAATAGTTCTTGGAGTTTTATTTTGCAAAGTAGTCATCTTGTAGGAATGTTTCTGGAATATGTTGTACGGATTTGAGGATTTGGCAGAAGATCCTAAAGAGCACAAAGTGTTTTAAGGAGAATGTAAAGGAAAATTAGCTGCTTAAATGCTTAGGAATGCTGGATCCAATCTTATATTTATATTCACAGGGTACATATTTACAAAAGTGTAACTGGATAAAAAATTATTCTATGTAGCAGAATATAGCATCTATGATGTGTCCAGTATTTTCAATCTTTAATTTAAGGTGAGATGACTTTGGCTAGACAGATTCTAGCTTGATAGACTCTGGCTCAACCAATAGAAATGTTTTTCCTGCAGGGTTTTAGAACAGGTTTCTATTGTCCACATTATGGCAGTGATCAGGCTGCAGAACAGTAAAGGCCCTTTTGGCTTTAGCATATCTGAATTTCTGCTGTCATTTTGGGAGYTGAGGAACTAGCTGCAGATTTGAGATGAATAGAAGGACTTTGGCATAGTTAGAAGTTTTTTGTTTCATTTTTTTTTTACTTTAGGTATTAAATATTTCTCCTCAGCTTGCACAATATTGTGAGACAGGCTAAAAGTGTTGGAAAATGAAGCAGTTTTGAGTCATGCCTCTCTTCTAGAATCTGTGATACAGAAAACATAACAAATATAAATGGTTCACTTAGATTACATGAAAAAGGAGAATGGGAAAGGACTAAAAAGATCGGATTATTTGCTTCAGTTGTGTGGCATGAGGTGTATTTTGGATGCCAGGGTTTGCAATTTGAAGCGATTCCTGGGGGAAAGAAAGGCTTTTTCTCTCTCACACATTAAAAAATTGGTCTGAGCATGATTTGTCTCTTCCCCTTGACTTGAAGCAGGTGCTGTTTGGCATTTGTTCTRTTGTGYRGATGATCATTTGTTTTGCTGACTTYGGCCTAGAACAATCAAAGGATGAGGGTTTGGTGCCCAAAAACCCATTCTAAGTGTTCCTTATGGGCATCTTTCGAATCACTGCAAATTTATTTAGAAAGGTAATATTTTMCTCTTTACTGTTAATGCACAGTTCAATTTCTAACCTGTAAATCTTGTATTTCCCTTTTTCCTTTTTTGTTATGAAACATTGAGGTGAACTTCTACCAGATGCAGATTGAAATTCTTTTTCACCTGAGTGACATATAATTATCCCAGTGAAGAACTTAGATCATTATTTATAAATTCATTGTGGTTACTGCTCAGTTTCTTAGGTTGCATCTTTTCTACTTCAGTATTGGAAATACTGTASGATGTGTAACATTTCTGCAGCCAAGCTCTACATATTCCTAAATATAATATATAACCCAGTTCAGTCAACTTCAGGTTCCAGTTTCAAAGAACAACTTAAAACCTCAAATAGCAAACAGGATTTATTATCTTCTTTCTTCTGTCTTCATTGTCACTCACATTCTGTATTCTATTTACCAAGCAGGACAAAAAGGAAATACTTTGAAGCCTGCTGTACCTCTCCTTAGTTTCTCTATAGGCTTACTCAAGCCCTTCCCCTCCTGGTGACTGTGTGAACTTTCTTTGTGGTCATAGAGGGGATCAGAAATGTGCCCACATGATTRTTAATGCTCAGTGCAATGCGGAATGTTTGCAGTTAGCAGGTTTTGGKTGACTTGAGATATTTATGAGGAGATTTGTATTTGGCATTTAGGTTTGGGAAAGGAGTTTAAAAATACAATCAGGTAGTTKGGGTTATATGACAAAGGAGCCTTTCACCTTCTCCCTGTCATGGTACAGACTGACACACATCTGCCTAATTGTTCCCTCTGAAAGTGGGATTGCTGATGTCAGTCCCCTGCAGGCCTGTGTCCCCTCACTACTGGCCCTTTTATGGCACCCCCRCTCAAGAGGCAATAATTGCAGAGATAAATTCTCACTGAATTCGGTGCAGATCTATTCTCTCTCTTTCATGCCTGAGACATAGTAACACATTGTCCTGTATTTGCAGTAGTGGCTGCAAATAGTTCTTACAGCACAAGAAAGTGAGCTGAATTCCGTGGGCTCCTGCACAGAAGGTGACATCTCAACCCCACTGAATTGAACAAGTCTTTCACAGAATCACAGCATCACAGAATGGCTGATTTTGCAAAGGACCTCTGGGGGTTACCTTGTCCAACCCCACTGCACAAGTAGGGCGGGCCACCTTGAAACACTTGCCCAGAGCCCTGTCCAGGTAGCTTTTGATTATCTCCAAGAAAGAAGAGTCCAGAACGCCTCTGGGCAACCTGTGACCATGCTTGATCACCCTCACAGGGGCAGGATTTCAGACTTCTTGCTGAACTTCATGAGGATGCTGTCAGCTCACTTCTGCAGCCTGTCATGGTCCCTCTCCATGACAGCACAACTCTCTGGCATATCAATCACTCCTCCCAGTTTTGCTCATCATCCAGATCATTGATGAAGATGTTAAACAGGACTGGACCCAGTATTGCCCCCTGTGGTGCATCACTACTTACAGGTTTCCACCCTGACTTTGTGGCACTGATCAGCCCCTCTGGGCCCAKCTGTTCAGCCAGGTTTCAATCCACTTCCATCCACCTTTCACATCAGTGGTGTGAGACTTTGGCCCTGGTGAATTAGGTTGCCTGAGACTTGACAAGGCTTCACTGTGATGGAAGCAGAACAAGCTGGGTTTACTGCCCTTGTTATATAAAATACAGTATTGATTCTATGCTCAAAAACTGAGACTCCACTGAATCTCAGTCCTTAATAATTTATATAAACCACAATGGAAAGGTGAGTTGATAGTTTTCTTTTCTGCTTTCTTTCTCTTTTTTTTTTGGTTGGATGCTTGGAACTACTAGTGATAACTGGAAACTGCTGCCCCTGYTCAACCTTATCTGGAAAAAAGGCAAAGAACCACTTCCCTAGATGTCAAATTGACACCTTCCTGAGCTTAAAATTCAAGCAAATTAACCAAGCAAACAGATAAATATCATCTTTTTAAAGCTTCAGATCAAAGTTAAACACTTGTGGGGATTTCTGAGGCTCTCTTTTCAGACTACTAAAACATCATTTTTTGGTAAAGCAGACAGAACTGGTCCAATTCTCTGCACCACATCAAAAGATGCATTTCTGAGCAGTCAGGCATTGTACAGTACTGCAAAACTTAATCACCTTTTGCTTTACACTTGATTAAGTACATTACTTTTGGATCATCGAGTTCACAAGATATTGGAACATCAGGGCTGTCTTCTATATAGCCATCACCTACTCAGAAACCTGCACGCAAAGGCAAGAAAATGTCTGCAGGGAAAATGTCAGAAAGTTAAAGTCACCAGTCTTGTCAAGGCAGCATATTGCTTCCTTAAATGACAGTATAATCAGCATTTAAATATAAAGTGTGTGAAAACCCATAGAGGTCTGAGAAAAACCTCAAGATAAATTAGACTAATTGATTTGCATAGTTTTATTGGCCCCTTTCCACTACATGGGCAAATCTTCAGCAGATGTAAATTGGCTCAGAATCACATCAGTCCAAGTCCCCCAGTGTCCCTATACCAGGAATTTCAGGCTGCAGAAAAACTGTGAAGACTGAACAGTCCTACGACGTTGTAGTAGTAGAATATTGTATGTAAATTAATTTCTTTTTATTAAATATGAGAGGCTTTAAGAGAAGGAAGGCTGACCATGTGCCCTAGTTTGCTGTGCTGTTTGCAGCTGAGAAATTTCTTACAGTGAGAAATAAAGTGTGCAGATATGACATCTGTCTGGGGAGCCTTTAGTCCTGGTGTCCAGCTAGACATTCCTTTTCAGTCAGCTTTGCTGATCTCAGTCTGTTAATCTCTATTTTCTTTTAACTGTAAAATGAAAATAACTAATTTCCCTTTTAATTCTGTGATTGGAAATCACTCCATGAATTTTGTAAACATTTTTTGTGTCACAGGGTAGAAGGATGTATTCAAAACATTAGRGGAATTCTAGAGTCAGCCAAACCAGATGCCAGTCAGTAAAAYCTTAGATAAGACCATTTCCTGGACTTATCAGAAATGTAGGAAGATTGAGAGGGTTGAAATTTAGTCCTACAGGTTTAGTATTTATTATTTCAGAGACATTTTTCACTGGTTAGAGTTTCTTTTAAAAAACTGTACTGCTTTTATTTTTCTTTTCCTTTGAAAGAGCATAAAAAGTTGTCAGAATTTTGAAATTTTTACTGAAATGGAAATTTTAATTTTTGACCAGCTCTCCCAGACAAAGCCAACCAAGTCTATTTTTGTTCTGTTCTCTCTTGTTCTATTTTGCTCTTCTATTGTCTGTGCCACTGAAATACTTGAGTGCCTTCCAGAAGTACATCAACTGACAAAACTAGCATTTGTTACATGAAAGTCTATTCTCCTTCTCTTCCCAGTGGGAAGATTATATAAGATGTTTTGTCTTAGTGAAGTTTTTGATTGATTTAAATTTTCCCCCCATTTCCGCATTTTCCCTGCTCTGTGTTTTGATGTTGCAATCAGTAACAAGAGCAGTTTTATGAGTTGAGGGTTTTCAAGCCCCTGATTGACTTACCCTGTGTTCCACTGACCTGCTATGGGAGACCCCCCCTTCCTAAATTTGTTATACTTTTTTACCCTTTTATCGAGGTCAAAGTTATTTATGTTGCCATGCAACTCTAAACAGTGGGATATTTTTGCTTCAGCCCTGCAGGGATGTCATGGTTCTCTCMGTATCATTCCTGTGCAATTTGATGGGTGTGGGAAAGCTGTGCTGGAGATGGATAGGTGGCAACTGTGAAATCAGAGATTAGCAGCTACGGAAGGATTTGAGGGGGGGTTAGATTTATGTTCTTATGCTACAGTTGGGCCTTTCAGCTTTTATGGGTGTTCCCCTGATCATTGCTTCATAGCAGAACCTAGAACAAACAAAGCAGGATACCTGGGAAGAGACTGCAGGGCTGAACAGCAGGAGCAAACAGTGGATCAGAAGCAGAAACAGGGTATTTCACAYTGAGTAAACAGACACCCTGCAGTCACACTGACCTCTCCTGTCTCCATGAGCAGCAAGGGAATTTCAAGTTCACTCACTGGGAGAACCAGCAACTGCCCTGGCATTACAGGGTATCTACAGACACATGGCTCCAGTTTAAAAGCACAAACTGAAACATGCCACRGTAATTTCTTGTACTTACAGGAATGTTTAAAGATGTAAATGCACAATTTGTCTGGGTGCTGTCATGTTCTATGATGCTGTTAGTCTCCTTGATGGAGAACTCCACATGATAACTCCACATGTTATCTTCCCTTGCTGAGTTAAATCCTGAAATTTAGTAGCAAGTGTTAAGGAAGCCTGCTGTGCTCTCTGGATTCCCACATGCTCAGTTGCAATGACATATTTTTGATGTGAGAAATGAAGTTCATCCTTGGCACTATAGGTAAGTGATTTTTCCACCGAGTTTTGTAGTGAAAACTGTACATTCATTCTTATGCTGTGGCAGTCTGACAACATGAAATTGTTCCCTATTTATGCTGGGCTACTGTTTTGAAAATAGTGCATGTGTTTACGTGTGGAGGCTCATTGGCATGAGTGACAGGAGGTTCCCTAGCCAGGGCTAGGGAATGGCAGGTGGGAGGATGGCAAACTGATATCCTCTCTCACCTTGGAGCACTCCTTCAGGGCTRTGACAAACTCAATCAATATCCCAGTGAGATCTGCATAATTCTGACAAGCAAGAGAGTTTAAAAAAAATTAAAGTTATTTATTTTTAGTGAGGCAGATGATCAAGTCTTTTGGTTTTTTTTTTTTACTGCTACATGTCCCTAAATCACCCATTTAATTCAGCTCTCTGTTGCCTTCCAGCCACATGGCTAAAAATCTGGAAGTAAGATCGGAAACATGAGGGGGACATTTTAATTTAATAGCGTGGAGGCGATATATTAATAACACATTTGCAACAGGGGAAGTGGGTCTTTCCAAGTAAGTGCAGTTTGAAAGAATTTATATAGACATTCCTGCTTAAGGAGTTGAAATTTTGCATGTTGGACRTAAAGTAGGGATGACTTTTATGACAACAAAGTAACTCCACTTAGAGCTTTCCTTGCTTAATTTACACAGGCTGAGATTCACAGCAGACAGGGAGCCCAGGCYGTCAAGAGCAATAAACACAAGGATSTCTGAACAGACACACCGTGCCCAGGTGAYCTCCTCCTCAGTGTCTCAGGGAAAGGGGGATGTGAGTGTGAGCCCCGTGGGCTGATTAAAAACAACATCCAGTGTCACATTTCTATAAAGAAGTGCATGTCAACACTTTCTCCTGGTATGTTTGTGAATTTGTTAAGTTTTGTAATGCCAAAGGGAAGAGCTGTAGTTTTGTTTGCATTCAGCCCAGAAATTCTGAGCAAAACAGTGATGTTAAATTCTGCCAGTTAAAAATTGTACATGTAAGTAGCTAGTGGAGAGCACTGCTTTTGTACTYATGGATTTGTGAATAAAAGAAGCAAAGAGAACTCACAGAACTGCTTCGGTGAGGCTACAAGGTTCTGTAGTGGGCATCTCACCCTTTGCCCTGGCATCTCCCCTGTGCTGTTCTTGTTAGTCTCAGTGAGTTTCTGATTTTCTGTTAGTTATTTTCGTTCTTCTGTCTCTTGAAGGGTATCTTGGGTCTTTTTGAGTCCTCTTGTCTAACACAACTAGTCTGAGACTACATCATAATTTTCTTCCTGTCAAATATATCACAAAACCCTGTTTTATCTGTCACTGTAGCTCAGTATGTTCATATTATGATGATCTCCATAAGATGACCTCCTCTACCACTGGTCCTACTCCCTACGCAAGGCTGTATTTCATCATTTCTCCAAGTGGTTCCCCRTTCATAAGAACACCAAGCTCAATTTTCTCCTTACATCTGCAAGRCCCTGGCCAAGCCCGGACCTTCTCACTCAACTTTCACCTGAATCTCACCTTGTCCCTTTTGCCATCATCATCTCTTTGAGCCATTCAGCCTTGTCACTGACAGAAATGTCTCTTTCACTATCTTTAGAAAGAATCCCACTTCTGACCTTGTCCTGGAGGCCGTCACCTCTCTGAGTTCTCACAGGCCTGGAGCTGCCCCTTGTCAATAATCTGCACTAATGTGTTATATGACTCTAAACCTGTGTTTGTCAGATGGRTGGCTGCACTTACACTGGAAAATTTTTAGGACCTCACAAGGCAAAATGCTTGAAAACCACTTGAAATTGTGAATTTCTGCTGCATTTCTGTTTTGCCAGCTGTTTTCCTTATCTGACTTTAAGAGCACACATGGCATGCCACTTGAGGGACGGTCTTATCTTCTTTGCTTATTGAAAACCATTATGTATGAAATGTTCCTTCAAAAACAATCTTACCTGGCCCTTCTGAACTCCTGACATCATTTTGAGGAAAGCAAAGAAACCATCCRAAAGCAAAGAAACCATTCTGTATTTCACGCACAATTCTCATAAATTACATTGTCCTTGTGGTTGCTGGATGAAAGCCTTTCTGTGACAAAAGGGAACATATAATATTTACTTGCTATAGAAGAGGAAGTGAGGTCTAGTTCATATATTTGGAAACCTTAGAATTCCTAACAGAAAGGTTGGTAATACTGGTGTCAAACATTGTTATTTGTCWTGTTATGTAACTCTCCTGCAGTTCAACTGCAGTTGTAAGTGTGCATTAATATGGGAGTGTAAGGCTTGGTTAGGATTGTGGTGTTGCAACTCCCAGGTACTTTCTGAAAGGAAACAAGATCTTTTGCAAACTTTGCACCAATAAAAATATCATAGTTSTCATTTGTAGTAAGTTTCTTGACAATTTATTTGCTTCATTAGTGTGAGGCCTCCATCCAATGACACAAGTTRAAGAATCAGGTTTTGAAACAACTGCTGGGTGTTGGTTAGAAACCGTGCAATCTAAAATCTTACTCAGAAGGTATTTCCAGARAAAGTGATTTTCTGAGTACAGCTGATGATGTTAAAGATGATTGTGTAATGTTATACGTGTATTATAGGAACAGGTAAAGACAGACCACTAAAAGGGGATTTCTTTGCTTGAAATTCCCACCTATTGTCCCCTTCTTGGCTTTTGATACAGCCCTGCAAGTTTTTGAGGGTCAGATGCTTGGAGCAGGCTCGTGGAAATGCCAGGACAGATGGACAGATTCACCAAATGTGCTTCAGAGAGCTAAAGCACTGTTGCAAAGAATTTCTAGAGACTATTTGTGCACAGAGAAACAAATAACTCATATTCCCAGCTCTGTAATGAAAAGCCATTCTTGGCTGGGGGAGATCCCTGCAACTACATTCTTGCCTCCCCTTGAGAGAAGGAAGCCAATGATTATTCTGTTACCCTTCATTATCATTCAGTGTGGTATAAACTGCCCAGGACTTGAACTCTCAAGTGCCCAGGAGGGCCAGTACATGAATATACCTTGTGTCAGCAGAGGCCATTTCAAATAATACAGATGATGACAGATTGATGTTGGTAGCTCATTAGGCAAAGCACTGACCGAGACATCAAATTCCTTTCAGCAAGAATATGGCTGGAGTGTTTGCTGTTGTGCATTAAAGGAGAGACACATTTTTCCTCTTTGATTTCTCTTGCTTCCTGCTTCCCATGTTTKYATCAGACAGTGCCAGCTATCAGATCTGTCATCATGTTTGACTTTTCTAATGTGAACAGCTGTGCCAGAAGAATCAAGGTGTAAAGCTAAACCCAATCTGCAGATATAGTATATATAATATATTTCAACAAAAGACCTGTGTTCACAAGCCTCTTGTGGCACACAGATTTTAATATAACACTTGGCTTCTAGCTCATCCAGATCCAATAGTACAATCTTCCCACCCATGCCTGAACAGATAGAGAACAGATTTCTGAAACWGTGTAAGGTGTATTCAGATTGCTGTCTCCGTGATATGCTAACTTCTGCTCTTGTGGATTATGCTTTCACACTTTTGGGGCATGCCTTAACCCGTGTGGTTAAGCTGGTAGCCTTCTGCCTCTTCCTGAAGAGGATGGGGAGAAGTTTTCCAAGCAGCAAACACTGCCACAGCTCTCTGCCTTCCTGTCACAGTCCARCAGAGGAAGCCAGGTGACATCTGCTGCCATTACATTCCCCTGCAGTGATCTGCCTGTGGGCAGATGAGAGTGCACTGCACAATGTGCTGTAGACAAGAAAGAGAGCATCCTTCTCTCCTGAAGGACTTAGTGGGGGAAGGAATCCCCAGTCCATATTTAGTCCTCATGCCCAGCAAGGRCTAGGTAAGGACAAACACATCTAARGCTAGTTGGTCCCTGTTGTGTCAATGCCAGAAAAGAGAAGTCCACAGCTCCTGAGAAGAAATAAGATGGACACCAGAGGAAGAAAAGAAAGCCAGGAGAGGAGGAGGGGAGTATTCAGCAATTGAAAAGGCCCCAGGGTCAGGTTGGGTGCTGAAATACCTGTGGCTCTGTTGGCTCCTGCTGCACGTGGCAGCTCATCTGCCACTGTTGGCACCAGGCAGCTGATCCAGCACCTCTGCACAGCATTCTCTGCAGCCACAAAGTCCTGGGGCTTTGTATTCACCAGGTGATCTTACAGTGCACAGGGTACTTTATCCCCACAGTGCTTTTCATATACAAAATGATTTTAAAAACTTGGAGCTAGAAAGAGACAATCACTGCATTTATACACAATACAGTGTTGGAATAAACATCACTGACATTCTAGTATGGCAAATGTCAGAAAGGGATCTGATTGCCTCGKTACAGAAATGATGTTTTAAAGTGAATTTGAGTTTTTCCCTGTAAACTGCAGTTTGCTCTGCTCTTAGGTTCTAGTCTTTCAGATCTGGTCTAAGGTATATYCATAGACTAAGTTGCACCAGTCGTGATGAACTGCTTTAAATAGAACTGGCTTTAAATAGAGTCAGTRAGAAATGATGTTATGGGGCAGGAGTAGCCTGTCAGAAATTTGCCACATCTTGGTGTTGTGCTAGACTGAAATGAAAATATTAGRGTTAACATTATATTTAATGTTACTAGTCTGATGATTCACACACCTTTTATTGATTTTGTTTGAATTGAGGTTTGTAACTCTTGCTTTGGTCTTAATTTATATAACCAGTGGCCAAATGCACTGTTTTCTTAGYAATTCTTGCATTACAGAGAGCTAGATGCAATGACAGTAACTGTGTCTGGCAGTCTACCATCTGGGTACATGCTAATAAAATAATCATCTGCATAATTTTGGAAGTCATTGCAGATACTGGGTGGAAAATGTATTGGGTTTGAGAYGAAAATTGCAGGCAGCCCGGTGGAATAATAATGATACAAATAATTTCCCCTACAACCCTGGAATGGTCTCTGTTGGGATTTGTTTTACATGCATCATGAAGCTGCCTGTGTTAACTTTGCTTTGATATGAAAGGTAAATAGAGGATGAATGATTAAATAATTTCTATTCAGTTTTGTTGAAAAGAAAATTKAAGTCAGTAAGAAATACACAATTTCTGTTCTGCATTATGACAGTAATGAGGGAGGAAAACCCTTTTCCCTTTCATCCCTAAGTATTAAATTATTAGGGATTACAGATTTTAGTCACAATTGGGTCCCACTGCTAGGATCAATATGGGTTTGTCAGTAAAAGACAGTTAGCTCTGTAAGGAATATATGCCCTTTGTTTTTCTGCATTCTGAGATCAACTGTATCTCACCCCAAAGATGCCCCTTAATAAATCCAGAAAAAGTAATAATTCCATAAGAAGTATGTCTCTGTGAGAAGAAACACATGACTCGAAGAGATTAATGCTGCATTCTGGAGTAAATTCCTGTATTCCAGTCCAAAGGCCCTTTCTGCAGTTGGACCTGAACAGAAAACATCTTATTTGGGGCAGGAATAATTCTGAAATAGCTATTTCCATCTTCAGTTCCCACTGTGTCTCCATCTAGTTTAACATTACCAGAAACCCTGGAGAAGGTGCAACAGTGCCCATGAGAAAAATATTGGATCAATGATGCAGACTGGTTGGTATCTTGGGTAGAGCAGGGAGGTGGAGTGAAGATCTTTGAAAATTTACAACCTTGGATGCCACAAATTGAAACCTCTCAACAACTAAAGCCTGTGAAAGGCTGTGCGGGAGGGAAAAATAGGAAAGCCCACTAAATTCCACTGAAACTAATCAGATTAGAAGAACCAGCATGGAAAGTTTTGTAGATATTAAAAAAAAAAACATTACTTGCCTGTCCCCTCAGACTAGAGACAATTTGGGATAGTTAACACTGAAGTTTATACTCAGAATTTTGGGTGATTGATATTTAAATGGAAAGCTTGAGCTGGGAAACCAGTTTAGCCAACTTTGRAGGGACTACAGAATAAAAAATTTACCAAGAACAAAAGAGATAACAAGATGGTGTTAAACAGACTTGCAGAGTACTATGGGAAGCTTATGGAAGAAGAGAGAAAGAGATGAACAGGCTTTCTTAGGGCAGAAGTTCAAGTTTGCTGTGTAACAAAGGTCAAAGAAACTGAATCTGAAATAAGAGCATGTTTTTGAAGATAAGCTCTTAGCGCAGAAGARCCTGAGCCTACAAATATAAAATGTTTCAGAGTAGCTAGGAACTAGAGGAAGTGCAGTGCATGGGCTTAAGAACATTTTATTGCAGCCAAACTCCCTTAATGCTTAAAAGTTTTGGTGTTTGGAAAACTGTGGAAAGCATACACAAACGGCAGGGCCCAGAGAGGCATATTCTGGATGCAGGGCTTTGTACCCTCAGCAAGATGGTGAACATGCTGGCAGAAAATTAAGGAGATGGTGCTACTAACAGGTTTTAATCACGGGGCTCAGGGACTGCCCCTGCCAACTGTTTTCAGCCACGACTCCGTGCTGCAGTCCAAACGCCAGGATCCGTGCCTAATGCTTCCCAACCRCAGCAAACTCGGGGCAATCTGGCAGATGTCCATCTGAGGTATTCAACCACACCTGTGACACTGTGACAGGTTGGGGAAACAGGGCAGGCGTGGAGAATGGAGCAGGCTCAATTCCCATGTCTGTCCCCAAGGCACGGTTGGCGTTACGGGTTGGCTGATGTCGCCGCTAACTGCCCCGGAAAGGGGAGGTTCCATTCATGCTCCTGGCCACAGGCTCTCACSCTCCTCTGGCATTGCTCCTTCATTCACTCAGCCGTGCACTGAGGTGATGCAGGGAGTTATGCCATCAGAAAATGAATCATTCATTGTGGTGAGGTTGGCTCTTTGGCAGATTAACTCCAGGAGCTGGGTGAGCACAGATCCTGCAAGGGGCTGTGCAGCCACATGGGAAACAACCACCAGCAGGAACCTGGATAATCTAACCGGTCGAGTCATTGAATCATAAAAATTTGCCTGGAMRGSATCTCTGGAGATCATTTGGGCAAACTGCCGACACAAAGCAAGACTATCACCAGCATTGCAGCGGTGTCTGGAAGCACTGGCTGTTCCAGCTTCAGTTTCTCCGCGTGTGAAAAGGGGTAACACCACMCTGGGGGAGCTGAGTGCCTGTTTGGTGAAGCATCTGGAGACCCACAGGTGACAAGTACTGCCTTGGCTTGAAGGACATACAAGACTATGCAAAGCTGCTGCGTGTCAAGGACAAGAACTCTTTTTTCCTGGCCTTTATATAGGGCTTGTGATATGGATTCATGTTTTAGGCACAAGAATGCTGAATTTGTTCAAATATTAAGATTTCTAAGCACAGCTTATGGAAAAAAATACAACCATATTGGCACATATGCCATTGAAGAGAGGATGATACAGCCCTAAATATTCATCTGTTTCCCAGTTGATTTAAAACCAGTGATTGCCTGGAAGCTATTCCTGATGTGATACTGGCTGTCATATTTGTTTACCTAAACTGAATGATGTCAGAATAGAGAGACCTCCTTTGCTCCTTTACAGGAGCTTCCATGTTTCAGACTAAATCAGCTATAACCAGTTCCTTTAAAGAAAATATTTACTTTTCATCAGAAGTTTACATAACATGTTCTCCAAAGGAACAAATACTGTGTTTCAGCATAGTTTGAAACATGGGAGATGGAAAATAAGTTAATGAACAACATTTAAGTCAACATCAAAGCACTTTCTCTAGTAAATACCCAGACCATCACACAGTGATGCAATAAGGAGAAGTTCATGGCCAGTCTCTTTTAACTCACTCTTTATCATATTTTTGGGACCTCATGCAAAAATTCTACACTGGTCTTGCATTAATTGCAGACAGAGAGAAATTATATATATATATATATATATATATATACATATATATATATATATATATATACACTTCAAGGTGAGCCTGATCTCACTGGAGAAGTATGAGGGAGAATTATATAAAAATATAAATAAATGAGAAGGAGTGGAGAAAGCCTTAGAATCTCCTCTAGAGGAAGGAACAACCTGGTGATAGGTACTGTGGGATTCTTTAAAAAAAATAAAAATAAATAAATAACGAAAAAGATGGCTGGGAAGAGAGGGGAAAGGGGTAGAAGAAGTGATAAATACCAAAAGCTTGCGACCTTAGCCCATAGCAGGGCTCTTGCCTGCAAGTCCTGTGCTGGGGAAGAAACAGAGCTTGATTTCTTTTCTGGGGGTCAGGATGTCCCCAAAATAAGCCCACACTGTTTGGGTTCAGAAATGGAGACTGCTGGCTGGTGTGAGGATGCTTCAGCAGCTGAGCAGACCCAAGGCTGGGTATGAGTTAAACAGAGGGGTGAGTTGGAAAAAGCTACATCTTTGCAGACATGCATGAGGAGTTTGAGGTTCATCCAAGAGACAATCCCAGTACATTTAAGCCTGATGACAATGGTACATAAACCTTTTGCATCTTTCCATTTTATGACGATCTGTAATCTTRCTCCAAACACAACAGGAATTAGCAACAAAGCGCCTGATCACCACATCCCTAAAAAAATAAAAAAGCCATTGGCAGAGGTGGAAGAGAGCAAATGTCACAGCAAAATCTGTACAATTCCATGGAGGGAAGTGGGCACAGGGGACAAGGTACTTTCTGTCCTAGAATCTTTCCAGACTGGGCATGAGAAATGAGCAAGCAGAACCTCAGGCTTGTGATTGGAGAACAGCAAATAAAAATGTCCTATATTTCCACACAGTAATAACAGGTTTGCTTGACTTGTAACAGTAGCATGTACGACTTCTGAATAGGCTTTGGAGGTAAGAATAATATGAGAAGGATAGGAGGGGCAGAGAGAGGAAAGTGGAATAAAATGTAGCRAGCTTTTACTAATGTTGGGTCTTGTCACACTACTATTTTTAAGATAATCAATTTTCATAGTCAGGAAAAATGTGGTGGATCTCCTAGGCTTTAGTTTCTGATAGCTGCTATATGGGGAATTACTAAAGATGWTACTTACATGTTGCAGTTCTGCTGGCTAAAGAGGAGACACAAAAATATGTAMTAGAAATAGGAAAAGTATCAGCTTGGAGGAAAACTGATAATTRTATTTCCCAGATATCTTAGGTTAGAGTTAAAACTGATCCTGCTTTTATATATTGGTTGAAATCTTCAGCACACAGGTAGGGACACAATTATGCAAATTGCTGGTAGCATTTAGGGGACACCATTAGTAAAGGACGATCAGGATATGTTACACAAAGGGCCAGGTGACCTCCAGAAGTGGAGTAACAGAAATGGAATGAAATGTAACAAAGGAAAAAGAGAAAAGCAGAGCCATGTGGCTGGGAACACTGTGCTGTTAACTCATCAGTAATGTAAAAGAGTGGACAGGAAAAAGTGGGCATTTAGCCTGATTTCAGAATGATTGGACTGTTAGCATGAGGCATCTGGAAAAGAAATTSAGCGTCTGATGGTGAGGAGCAGCAGGACAGGGAGGTGTGAATGCCTTTGCCCAGGGAACTGGTAGAACATCTGCAGAGCCATACCCTGTCTGGCACCCTGCTCAGGAACAAGCTTCCATGGAGATTGGTGTAGGAAAAGGTTTCTAAGGTGAGCAGAGAGTCCCTTACACAKGGAGGAGACTAGGGAAGAGTAGCTCTTTTATTCTTGGAAATTCAAGGGGAGGTAAGAGCAAATAAGGCTTTTTTTTTGTTTTTAACAGTACAGTCTGTCAGTAAACCTTGGACAGATTAAACAGTCAATCTGTCTGAAACAGAGCGGTTCACCCAAGTTTCCACTTGCTGTCGTACTTCCACTTACTGCATTGTGCAGTGATCTGGAAGCCCCAGGCACGTGCCAGTCCCTGCAGACCCAGCAATGGCTCTCCTTAGAGCAAAGACAGCCTAATCAGGTCCATCTCAAAAAAAAAAGGAGAAATTGCAGAGGTGAGGAACGGTAATGTGGAGATAATTCCATCTCCCCTGCGTGGGAGGTCTGTGTGCACTGACTGCAGAACTGTCAGRCATTTGTCTATGTAGCCTTTAAGAAGAAGAGCTGGAGGATACTGATAAAATAGATAAATCTTGAGATCTACTGCAAAGGCTTGCTTGAGATCCACCATCACAGGTGGATATAACAAATGGAAGTGAAGTCATGTGAATGTTTACTGGATGCAGACTCTCTGGCAAGGCAGTGTTATTTAGGAATGCCAGTTAGGACACATATTTAAGTCAAATGGTCTGAGGGGGAAGCTGGGTTGCAGTCTCCATTTTGCAGATCTGAATCTGGGATGACTCTGCCCGAGTCACTGAGGTTTTACCAGCTGGCTTCCAGCCTCGTTTGGTTCACTTGACCAACTGTCTTTCCACCTTTGCTCGCAAACAGCAGCAGATAAAAGCTGGCCTCGTCTGTGCTCTTTTGGGTGACTTAATCCCCAGCACAGGSTTACTTATCAGACCTCTGTACACAAGGCAGAGTTAATTGGCTCTGATCCACCCGAGTGGAGGTCCCTGGAGTTATGCTGATTTTTACCAGAAAATGTTCTGACTTAGCCACTCGATTTCCTTATGTAAAGGAGCCRGTTGGATTTTTCAGTGAGCTTAAATTAGTGATAAAAGATAAATCTTTCCTCATTTCATGAGTTGGAAATATATTTATTGTGTGAGTGCTTGCTGGGGAGGTGAGAAAATTGTTCCCAAGCCATGGGGATGTATTTATTCCATCTCCCTTGCTCTCTAACACCAGACTGTGTTTTGGCTGCAGCAGTGTGTATCCACCTGTGAGTTCCTGAGTGTTGATGTCACAACCCCTGCCTAAGTGGCCTCTGTTTTTATTCATCTTACCTTACAAGACAAATAAAGGCTCTGGAAGGATGAATAAGCAGAAGCTCAGGAAGCAGAGAGGCGGCGGAGGGCGCAGTGCGCTCCTGCGAGCGGCAGGGGATGCTGGTGCATCTCCGGARCAGCAGCATCCCCGGAGATCGCAGCGGCCGAGAGGGGCTCACATCCCAATCCGCTAAAAATCACCCGCCAAAGGCTGCGGAATATCATCTCCTCAACATCACAGGGTGTTTAGCAGCCCAGTCACGGCCGGGTGTCAGTCTGTTGAGCTTTGCTGAGTTCTCAGCTGAAAAACGACCATAGAGGAGAGTGGCAGGAAGCATAGCGGTTGTTAYGAGTCTTTGTGAATTTTAAATCTATTTTCAGGAGTTCATAAAAAATTCTCTCTGGCCTGTACTGGTGAAGCACTCTGAAAATTATTGCAAAGATATGAAAGGCCAAGGTGCAAAACTTGAGATACAGCAGCATAGATTTTTACTTCTTGTTTTAACTTTTTTTTTACCCTACTGATGTCTCTGTTCCTTATCTTAATTATCTCTGAAGGAAATCCTATTCTTTCCTCCCTTTCTGTATAGGATCCTGCAAATGTCATTAAGTCACATTGTTTCATTGCACTGGGGAGCCCGGGGAGCGTTTCTATCATCCTTATGCATGTGATTAACACAGATTTTTGTAATGGGAAGCAGTTCACCTGGGCCGGTTTCCATGGTGCYGCTAAGCTGGAAGCATGGGATCTGGCACTCATTTGCTAAAAGCTGATGAGAAGTTGAAAGAGAATTTTCCCTTTGACCTTTTCTRGCAGAGGTCACTAGTGCTAATCAATATCTTTATTGGATTTCAAGCATTCAGGTACTCTTCTTAGACATACCCTCTGAAATWGCCATGAGGACTGATTACAGGGAGACAATCAGATTTGCAATATGGCAATTCCTTTCAGCAACCTAGGAAAGGTCAATCAAATATTCGCAAAACACTATGAACCACTGGATTCCTTCTTTAGTGAAAAGGTGAGCCATGTGTTTGTTTGAAGGTTGTGTTGCTGCCACCTTGTACAGTTCATGTACAGCATAAATAGAGATGAAAACCTTAAAGAGCAGCTTTAGTTTTGACCAGGGATGGTTTGACTAAGACTGTTCCTGCCTTTCAAAAATGGCTTTATATCAGACTCATTATTTTATCCTATTTTATAAGTTTTTTAGCAACCTTCCACTATTCATTGAAATGTCTGGGAAATTAAAAATGTACTTCTCTTTATTGTGGCAGTGATAGCAACAGAAAGCGTGTTTTGTTTATCTGTTTACCACTATAGTCTAATACAGCATGGCAAGGTGAAGAGGTGCATGATTTAAGTGAACAATGATTGGCAAAGATATATTAACAGTCCATTTGCCAATACCCGTTAACTGATATTTTCATATTTTTGTACTGCCCTTGTTAAGTATTAGTTTCTAATCAATACTTACATCCAGGTACCAGTTACTGAGAATTTTAGCAATTAAAATCAAAGCTAACCATCAATCCAGATTCCAGCAAATCAGTGACAGTTTTCTGTAGGTTGTAGGAGCAAACAGGTCAGTACAGTCTGACCAAGCACCACTGAAATCAGTGCAAGGATGTTTATCCAGTTGAGTGGATAAACAGAATCAGGGTCTTTCTTCCCTCAAAAAACCCCTCACTTTTACACCCCCAGCATGTCCGTGCATACACAGAGCTACAGAAGACAGATCCCTGAAACCTGTTCAAAAACATTTTTGAGGTTAGAACTCGTCTTCAAGGAGTTTTGCTTCATCCTAGAACAGTCAAAATTAATAAACTTTTTGTGTAAGTACATTCACCAGGTTTCACTTTAGAAGTATTGGTCAAAAMCAGAGCACTTCATTAGGAATTTGGGAGATTTTTTTTTTCCCATATAGCTGTGAAATAAATAATGTGAATATTCTCACTTCTAGACAGGCAAAACATATATAACAAATGGTTAAAAATACCCGTGAGAGAGCTAGCAATCAACACTCTTTTTACTAGTTTTGTTTTGTATTCTTTTCTGACTAGTATGTTCATGACCAGCTGTTTTTAGAGCTAGTAAAAATTCTCAAGCTCACATTAGAAAGGTTTTCAGTTACATGATCTGTAGCTACAGTTGTTAGAATACTTGGCATGGCCTTTAAAAATGAGAAAATTGTTTTTGTTGAGTAAAGCACCAAAGCTCTGAAACAATATTTCACTGGACTTACAGAAAAAGTGTTTGAACTTTGCTTTTAATGCCCAAGTGACAGGCAATTTGGTAGACAGGGAGTTTCCAAATGTGACTTAAAGCAATGTCCATTTAATCTGTGTGAACATTAGACCTTTCTGTGCACTTATAAGGGAAGAACTTGTACCAAATCAACCTTGRCCAATATTTCTTTCTCCACACTAGAGTGCTATCTCATCTCACCCAGGGTTGCCTCTGCAGTGATGGTGAAGAACTGCAGCAATGGTGTCTCTTTGCTGAGTGCCTTAAATGGGGAAACTGCCCAAGTTTAGTTAAATCCTAACAAGTTTTCCTCTTAACTGTGTACTGCCTAATAACGTTTCTTGTTTTCTGGGTAGAAAATACCTATCTTGTCTCCCATCAGTCTGTGCCTGGCAGCTTGTACAAACCTCTATTACAGAAGCAAGCACAGTAAGAAGCACATTTGGACAACACTGATGGAGAAAATGGGGCTTATAATGGTGCAATGTCTTGTTGTTCTCTCAGATTACTTCAGACTCCAGAGGGAAAATAAATTCTGAGAGTAAAAGGAATGTGTGAAATTCAGAAGGGTTACAGGAAAACTAGCCTGCCTTTCTCAGAGCAGCAAAACTAATGAAATAAGGCCGGATGATTGGATTTACCACTAAGATTTATTAGGCAGGATCATTTCAAGATTCCTGAGACAAGGTGAAGGGCACAATTCTGGTATTGCCTGTAGCCCTGCTTCCCCAGGTGCCCATGGGGAAAGAAGGTCTTGTGGGAGCACCAAGATGGGCCAGCCAGCTTCCTCCCTCTCGTGTGTGTTTTTGTCAAACAGGGGAAAAGCCATGTCCTTCTTCCATCTCATGTGACAGAGCAGGGAACAGTGAACAGCTTCTAGCCTGACTTGGGCCAGGTCAGGAAAGAAACTCTGATGCTGTCTCTGGTCCCTAAAACCACCAGTGTGGTGAGGGAACAGCCCTGCAGAGCCAGTGCTCATGGCAGAGAAGAGCTTAGTGGACCTTCTCAAATGTCCTGTGATTAATTCCCAGCTCTACTATTTACTCCTTGAAAATCATTCCTGGCTATGTGCTAAAGTCTCCATATAAAAATTCCGAAAATAAAGTCACAGAACCAAAACAGATCAACATAAGTAGTGTCAAAGGATCTGAATGGTGGGTTTTATTCTTAAGGTAGAAGTGGCCATTGCTTTGGATATGAGTGAACCCAGCATGGAAAATCCACGAGGAAACCAAACATTCAACTTTGCATTAGGATATCTGTGCCTCCTCTCAACCACTATGACGATTAAAAGGATCAGGGAAGTTAAATATGAGTGGGGCTGGTTGAGATTTTGTTGTAGTTGTGTAATGAGAAATGTGGCATRTTCCTGGTTTTTTGCACTGAGAGTCAGATGGAGTGTAACTAATATTTGTCATGGTAGCACTAGTCCAGTTAAATACACTGGAATGGAACTGGAGGAGAATTGGGAGGAATAATTTGGTCCCACTGCCATGACTTATGGACTGGAAGCAGGACAGTCTGGAGATGTGACAATTTCCCAACAATTACTTTTGTCCTGCTATAGACAGTTGTAATAATTACACTTACACTTAATTACTGCATTTAGACTGTGGTAAGCTAAAGCACTCCATAGGATAGGAGGTGTTAAGAAGCAGAATGCGTTTTAAATTTAGAAAATCCCCTTGAGAAATATCCTTATTTCACACTTATTATTAGCAAAGCCAGCTTTGCAGTAAAAATCTTTGCTTCCRTGACTGGAACCAGTGTCTTCAGCAAGAAGCAGGTGTATAGAAATCTCTCGTGTGGGGACATCGATGTTCCATCTGCTCTSAAAATCTAGGAGCTGCTGAGTCATCTCCATCTCATGCTATTTGACATAATTTTTAAAGGTTATCAATACTGGGGCACTGCGTGCTTAAAGGATAGGCGTTTCTATCTTATTTCATTTTCCTGCGAGCCTGAAAGTAAATACCTGCCTGATCCTGCTACTGTTAAATTCAATGACTAAAGTCCTCGTTTGTTCCAATGGTGGAGGATTTAATGTTGCAAACTTAAATAATTGAAATAAGTGACCCGTAGTGATGGGAGGCACACATCCAASAGGCAGAAGGTCATTTTCTTCTTAAGCTGTTTATAGGTGTGAATTAAGATGCCTATGAAAAACGTTTTACCATTTCTTCCAGATTCACCCATGTAGCAAAATACATGCAGAGCAAGCAGAGTTTATAGGGGAAGGACTGGAGCAAAAAATTACAAATAACATTGTGGAGCCCCCAGCCTTGGCTGAGACTGTCGGCACCCAGCAGTTTCTGTTGTGCTGCTTACRGGCTGGGATTTTTGGTACCCTGTGCTCACTGTACACCTTGTGTGTTGGTTTCCTTTGAAAATTTAGGTACTTGTTTTCCTGCCTAATTGGAAGCAGAACTCATTTGAAAATGTATTCGCTTTCCCTCCAGGGATGGTGCTATACCAGAATACAGTGTATGCTTTGGCTTAATTTAATAAGTCATAATCTCTTCTCATATTTTATTACATCTTAGTGCGAGGTGATTTTTTCCAGAGATGACTCAAAATAATACAAAAGAAAAAGCTTGTCCTGTGAACAAAACATGAATTATAGCTGATAAAATCAAGATAGTTTGAAGCCTTGCCAGCACAAAGAATAAACTCCCTCAGATTCCTAACTTACAGAGTAATGTTAGCAACACTAAATTTCCCAAGTAATTTTGAAGTCTAAAGGAACCTTAAGGACAGTCTTAGGAAGTCAATAGGAAAAAAAAATTCTGTTAATGCAGAAAATTGCTGCAAAATGAGGAAAAGAATAAGGTAATTTCTGTTGTTCTGATGAAGACTCACAGCTTGCAGTGCTCTCGGACACACTTAACCCGTGCTTTTTGGATGTGGATGTTGTTATGCTCATTGGGAACTGCCATCCCAAGAAAGYATGTAATGCTGCCTGTGGAAATGTCAGCATAAGCAGAATGAGCTCTTCAYTTGGTTTTCTGAGCTGCCTGCATATTGTGCGGAGGCTCTGTAGACTGCACTATCTCACAGCTCCTTGCCAGGTGCTGTTCAAGATGTGAGCTTTGGCTCTAAAGCCATTTATGGGTGGAACACAGCACTGCTGGCTCAGGCTGAGAGCCTTCTCAGAGGGTGTAAACTCAGCAAGCAGCACAACTGAGCACACAGAGATTTATGCTCTGAGTCCCATAGGTTTTGGGAGTCTGGTGGAGCTGTTTATTCAATCTTGAGGAGCATCTTTCAGTGAGACCTTTCTACCAAAGGAAGAAAAACTTCAAAAAATGAATATATTGCATTTTTTAATACCTTGAATTCACATTTAAGGAGACAAATAAATCCATAAAAAATCATACTATAAAACTGTGTAGAGGAGCCTGTCTTTGTCCTCATTATTTTCTCTGTTGCAGAAAGCCGTAAATGAACTGATTTCACTGGAGACTGTGTCTCGTGAGCTGAAATCATCCCTGGTTCAATAAGGAATAAAAGAATGTATTTAAACACTTCTACATTAAGGCTTTGGATGTAGGCAGAGTTGTGACTGAAGTKAAACTCATTTTTGTTAAACACTTTTAGGCGTGAAAGAGGCAATGGCACAAAGTGTGTGAAGCTCTCTGTCTCTTCAGGATGTCTCACACRGGACCTTTTCTCTCAGTGCACATGATGTACAGGCTTGGTATTTTTAGAATGACAAAAGGCTGTTCTTTCTTCATCAGATCATTCACTTTTCTAGATGCCTTAGACCAGAGTTTTCAGAAGGTATCCACTGACTCCAGACCTCTGCACAGTTTGAGAGATTTATAATCACTGTGCTGCTCTGCCTCATGCTTTAGAGAAATGTTCTCGAACATTCCCCCAGTCTGATCTCTGTTGGTATTTTTGGGCCTCTCCAAAATCATGATTCTCATAAATTAGACACCTTAAGCCACAGGCAATATTTTAAAATGTCTGAAGATCATATTCTTTTGTAGCCTTGGGCAAGTTGCTAAACCTCTCTGTAAGCTTCAGTTTCCTCACCTGTGCAGGAGGGAGAATATGTAAGCATGCTGTACCGCTTAATTCAGGAATGTGAGCAGGAGGAGCTCAGAACTCCTGGGGGCAGAATGCAATTACATTACCAAGGATTATTAGTACTAGTATTAGTATTAAATAACGATACATATTTGTTCTAAATATACCCTTRTTCTACTTCATGCAATGCCATCTAAAAGACCATTCATGTGACAGAGAGACATACCCTGTGTGGTMTAGCTCAAGTCTGAGCTTCATGAAAATTTTGCCATTGGCTTGTGGGGCCAGAATTTCACTTAATGGTCAACCTTAAAAGTGTATAAATCAGTGCAAGAAAAAGAGACTTCTGTATTGTGAAMGTGTGAGCAGTTCTTCATTATCATAAACACTGCAGAACCATTTTTTTTAGGCATAAAATACATTTAAAAGGAAAAAAATCCATAACTGTGCATTTCAAATGAGTTAAATATTGCTGCCATTAAATATACTTTAGTCTTATGAATAATTTGGAAAGACTATTTCAGAGGGAAGATTAATCAAGTTTCAGAAATATCCCAGAGTCAATGATACTCATTGCAACTGCTGTCTGAAAATCAGTATGTGCTTTCTGAACTCTTCAGAGARCTGGTCCCTACCACAAAAAATTCAAAATATAAGATGGGAAAGAGAAATCCCTGAACCAAAATAATAGCCTCTCAGTGTTTTTCAGATGATGAGATTGGAATTGGCCAAAGTTGATGGCAGTCTACTAATGACTCTCTTRTTCTTTAGATTTTGTTAAAAATGAAGACTGCAACACAAAAAAAAAAATTGAGAAGGTACAAAATCTGAGATGAGGAATCAGTTCCCCATTGACACATTTGCTCCTGAGGAGTACATAGCCTCAATTTGAGTCAGACTTTTCAGTTTTCCTCGTATAAGTGCAAGAGTGGCTATTTTAAATGCATGCATCATGCTGAAAGGATGGTGGAATGGATGCTTTCTAGTTCAAGGTCTGCTGCTGAAAACACTTTCTGCTTTATTAGCTGTTTGCAGGCTGTGATGTCTCAGTGCTCAGTGAGAGTACTCTTGGGTGCCAAGATTTGCAGGGTTCAGGCCAGAACAGAATGTAAGATTAGGCTCTGAACTGGTACAAGTGGACAAACTGCAGGGGTGTAGACAGTAGCAGAACTGCACTTGTTGCTGCCCACTTATCACCTCCTGATGTCACTTGGAGTTTTCTCTTTCCATCTGTTGCTGCAAAATGTAGGTCTAATAAATYACTTGTTTTACACCATATGCACCGTGTGGATCTCTGCTGCTTTTAGCTCACTAACAGTTAATATCTATGAGCCATTTTCTCCAACTAAGAGAGCCACTCTTTCATGGAAAAACTCTTTATCAGCTTGGCAGCTTGTGAACTCCTTAGCATTTGATCTCATGCAGAGAGTGCTCCTGATGAAATCAATAGCTGCATTGATTGAGTAACAACCTGAGGGACTGGGCCCYGGAATGGGCCAGCACAGCCAAGCGATGAATTCAGTGATTGAAATGTTTTCAGTAGASTGAGGAGCTGTCCCCTAAGACAGGAGATTTTCTGCAGACTAGAGATTTTAGATGTCATCGTATGAACTCTGATATATGGCCAACTCACTCCTAAATCAATTTTTTCAGGGTATAAACRTGGCTCTTGAAGTTCTTACTGTGACTGAACTCTCAAGAAGGACCTGAAGGTGCTGCCTTTTTGTGCTTCCCCAGCTGTGATCTCCATGAGGTGAAGCACTGGCTCCCTTCAGTACAGAAAGTGCAGCTCAGTGGCTCCCCAGACAGRGTGAGTCTCCTTGGAGAGACAGGGAACAGCAGCACCTCAGAGTCACCCTGGGCTCTGCTGCCACAGCCATTCCAACCCTTTGCTCTCCAGACATGAGGAAAGGCAGCTCTAATTGCTGCAGCACTCCAAATCCTTTTAATGCCTCCGTGACACTTTCACCTTCCAGWCTTTCAGAAGTCACCCTGAAAATGGGCATTGTCTGAAACTGAGAAAAAAAAAATGTGTTCATCTCCACTGTCACCTAAGGGGCAAACCAGACTTGGAGCACTTCAGCAGTTGGGCTTCATGAGCTTTCTGCTTCGTGCCAGTCTGACCAACCTCTGCAGACCTCACAGATTCATTCCTCACCTTGGTTAACCAGCTTAGCCAGCAGCAGACTGGGGTCAGTTGCTCTCACTAAACTCCTGACCCTGGATAAAGCCTCACTGATCCCCTCAGCAGGACAACTTCCTTTTGCAATACTGATGAAAGACCCGGTTCTGTCTTGGCACAGTTTTCACTGTGTTATTCTTGAGTAATACCAACATTAGGAAAACACAGCAAAGATWTCTGAAATGTTTGCATGGAATATTATTCTGGCAGGGTACTTTGTTGTTTGTTTTTTTAAAATGATGCTAATTGATCAATACCTTTTCCATGGCAAAGTGAGGATCAAAGCTAGAAATTGGTCTGCGTCTACTTATCAGTGTTCTTTTATAGTGAAAGACATCACAATTTGCTGCAAAACATGTGATATCTATAGGATAACTAAAGTTTTGTCTATGTGGGAAAGATCCATGGATTAAACTGATGCATATTCAAATTTGTGTGAAAATTCTTCTATTGTATGAGAGGTTTGTCAGAGTTTAGCTTAAAATGAAGCTGAAAGAGACAGCATATCTTGTATTTTTCTACCCTGAAAAACAAAAACACCAAAAAAACCCCACCCAAAAAGACCCCTAAACCAATGCCAGACAGAAAAACAAACCTTAATTAATTGTGTTTTCTCTGTTTAGTGTGTCAAAATTTTGACCTGGTGTGTGGGCCACAGGAGATGGTTTTAGGTGGGTGCTCAAAGAAGCTTTCTTTTCCTCTGTGGGACCTTTCTTACCTGGTGATTCAGGTGATACTGTGATAAGCCAGGATCAGATATCCATCTCTGAATCCAATTCTGCTAAAAAAAAAACAAACAGTTATTGTCTCCCAGTGTTTCCTCTTCTCCCAGCTGTTTGTTGGTGTCTTCCTGCCAGATGTTATCACATCCTCAGATTGTTTGCAGAAATGTTCAGAAGAGGGTCCTTAAGTTGCCTCTGACAGAATCCTCTCAGTTAGCAAAGAGCTATTACTTAAACCATTTGAAGTAAACCTGTCTTGTTTTGACTGATAGGATTGGCAATGCTTAAAAGATCATCCCTTAAGAGGTTGTGTCCTGCCTTCCTGCTGATCTGGTGGYGAGGCAGAGGCAGGTAGCTCGAGACAGGAGCCACTCAGGAAATTTTGGAGAGGGCATCTGCCCAACATCCCAGGGTAGCCCCTCAGCTGATGGTGGTGGGCTGAGACTCCTGGGCTCTGTTTGAGTGCTGGGCCAGCACAGTCTTAAGCACATCAACCATTTATGCTTCAGTTTCTGCATCAAGGCATAATCATTCTCACAGCAGGAGCGCTGTGAGAGTTAATTGTAGAGTGATTTGATCCCCTTGGTGCTGAGTTACAGGTGACTGCTGCTACTTCTGCCTTTCATAAGAATTAACTTCTTTTTTTTCTGATGTCTTGAGTAAATTAAATGCCAAATTTGTGTTCACAATGGGAAACTGTACTCTGCTTTGAAGAGCGTTGTTTATTCTGATGATTCACCATCAGGAATGTTGCTATGTTAAGTGGCCCAGCAAGGAATCCTCCCTCTCAGCCCTCAYCAGAACAAGCTCACAATTCCCAGGAACAATGCATCAAACTATTCAGCTGTCCACAGGGAGGTCTAAAATCCATTCTCTGGATGCCACTCACATTCAGTTCAACTTGGTGCTGCTGGGTAGGGTTAGTGTGGGTGCATTCTTGTGTGTATTCAATTAAAACTCACATCAGCTTCTCGGAGAGACCAGCACAGGTATTGCTGGGGTGAGCAGCAGGACACCCTGCACGTCAGTGAGAACAGCAGCAGGGAACAGTCCCCTTCCAACATTAACACAAGTTAGGAGCACCTTCTCTCCTCCTGAAGGCAGCCACATAAAGCCATGTGCTGTAATGCCACATCAATCTGAGGCTATAGCTCTACACCATAAAATATTTCTCAGCAATGCCAGCTTGAGGAATTCCCATCCCTGGCTCATTCCCGTGACAGCACGGTCCCTCAGGTGATCACCTCTGCTGGCAGCACATCCCTGTGCAGAGGTGATAATAAACAGTCAGGGGTCATTTCACTGCTGAAGAAAACAGAGCATGAGCATCTCACTACACCTGAATGTGCTAAGGTGGTGCATGGCTGGGTTGCTCCTCAGTTTGGGTCATGTTCCTTCTTACACAGCTCTGGCTTTGTAGAGCAGTATGACATATATATATATATATATATATATATAATCCATAATACGGTCTGAGTATCTCTTCCAGTGAAAAAGCTGGGGTGGGGAGTGCTGCTTACAGGGCTGGAAGAATCTGAAATTGAGCCCTTGAAATGAAAAAAAAAAACCAAACTATTCCTTGGTGATGGCAAAGGATCAGTGTGCAAAGCGAGTGATTTTGTAAAATTGCTGTTGCCCAGGAGTCAAAAACCTATTTTGTAGCAAGTACTCTTCCAGAAAATTCTCACTCTTTAAATTATTATAAGATGCTTTCAGCTCTCCCAAGATGATATGATGGATGGTGAGAAAAGCAAATGAAACATACTGAGTTTAAGCTGGTTTACTGAGTTTAAGCTGGTTTRCTGCTTAACTATATCCTCTACTGGGTTTACTGGKTTTTTTTTTAAGCTGCAAAAGGGTTATTACCATCTGAAAGCTGGGAGCTCCAGTCTCCAAATCCCTATAACATCATGCAAAAGTAAATGGGACAGTGAACTGACAGACMCTGTCATAAGTTACCCACTGGAAGCTCA
This sequence comes from Malurus melanocephalus, assembly GCF_030028575.1. Lineage (NCBI taxonomy): Eukaryota > Metazoa > Chordata > Aves > Passeriformes > Maluridae > Malurus > Malurus melanocephalus. Next base: position 1,167,793 of record NW_026623307.1, read on the forward strand.
CTAAAATCCTGCCTGTGAAGGCACAGAACCAAATCCCATCATCACCTGAGGCTAAGRCAGTGTGACCACAGCAGCTTTGGGTGGAGCTATGTCCACATCACCAGATRCAGTTAAGGGCCAGCCCTTACCTCCTCTGTATTCAAAGGACATCTCTTCCTCTTGTGTCTGCTGGAGCAGTTACAGTGTGACAGCGCCTGTCATGACTGAAATAGTTAAGAGGAAATATGGAAATAGTGCAGGAAAGTTGGGAGATTGGATTTACCAGAGAAGCCTGACCCAATTCATTCCCCCAAGGGTGGGCTGCAATTGCAGGAGTATCTCCTGTCAGCCTCCTGCAAATAGGGACCATCCACACTGGTCCTTGGAGGCCGCCTCTCCTTTCCTCCCTCCCTCATCTCCACCACACCAGGGCTCCCTTGGAGCGGCATTGCCAGACATTTGTGAGCTGCTGCTGCCTCTGATCGCTCTCTGCTTACCCCACAGAGCCCCAGGAGCAGCTCACACATCTCCAGTGACATTCTTTAACTGCTCTTTCTTCCCCTGTCCATGGCCACTGCTCCCTTTGCATGGGTTTGTGACGGCACCAGAGATCCTCCTTTCCCAACAGGATGGAGCCAGGGGACAGACCTGGGGCAGGGAGGGCAATTTGAGAAGCCTTTTCCCCTCCTGCTCTGGTTCCAGGGTATAGTCCAGGCTGCTCATCTGTTTTTCTGAGACATTTCTGCCTGCTCCCTACAAAGGCTCATTTTCTCTGGCTGATTTCAGAAGCAGTGGGAGATGCCGATGCGAAGCCAGYGTTGTAAAAGCACACTGAAACCTAGCTTGGACTTGGAGCCTGGCCTAGCCAGATCAGCAATAAAATTTTCAAAAGGAAAGAGGGAAAAAGCTATTTCCCATCACAGGAGCAGTGGGGTGTTTTCCATGGGAACAATGATGTTCTGGTTAAGTTCTAAGAACTTTTCTAATTATTAGGCCAAACCAATGAGAAAGCTGATGTCAGCAGGAAGAGCTGATGGGAGGAATTATAATTGTGTCTGGGGCCATATGAAAGCATTATACCACGTCTTGCTCCAGACTTTGCATGAGTCATTTTCCTCCTGGTCAGGATTTTGTATTGAAGTACAGACTGGCAGTTGTCTGGATCTTTCCCTGTGCCAAAACTGCTGTGATGTTGGTTTTGTTTGTTGTTGTTTTTTTTCCAATGCCACTGTGAGAAGTACCATCAATAGAATTTCTTTTCTGTGGAGGCAGCATCAAGCAAGGCATCACACTGTGTGGGGCAGTAATTGCAACACTTGCTGCTGATTTATTGTCAGCAACTTCTCTTGCGGAGAGAGCGCTTCCTCAGTTCCATCCATAAAACTCCAGTGGTTTCAGGAGGAATTATGGCTGCTTGCCACTTCTGAGTATCTGCCTCTGAGCACTTAGGTCTTTAACTGTATGTTGATTTTCTGTAGAAGCCTATTTGCAGCAGAGAGCTACTTTTCAACACCACAGCGCAGGACTATCCCCAAATTATACTGTTGCTTCCATGTGTAAAGCTGAGATAACAGTTTTGCCTCCCCCTTGATTAGCAGGCATTTTTAAAAGTAGATCCACCACGTGATCTACCTCTTTCCTCCCCTTTCAGCACATCCCAGCTCCTCTTGGTGTCACTGGAGAAGTACCCATTGTTTTCAGAGAGAGCTGAACTTCAGGAKAGCCTAAGGAGGCAGTCATCAATTTATTGATGTTGTCAACAGGTGAAATGGGTTACAAGACAGAGTAAATCTAATTTTTTAAAGAAGCAATAAAGCGAGCACTTATGTCATAGAAAATGGGCAAGGCCTGAAAATGATCCAACGGTTGTGCCAAGCACTTCCCACCGCAGTCATCACATCAGAGAGAAAAAGCCATCAGCCACCTCGTGCTCTGTGTCTTTCATGTCCATGTGATGAGTTCAGCCACCACAGCAGCTTCAGTGCCTTCACTCACAGATCTCTGGGACCTGCTGAATCCTTGTGCAGTCTTTCCAGGGCATAATCTGTAAAGCTTCATTATATGTCAGGCCTACTGAAATGTTCATGCGCTGAAAATACACAAAGGCTTCTGTCCCACCAGCCAAACACCAGCAGAGCTCCCCTTCCTCAAACCTCTCCTAGGCAGCTCTGGAAGAGGATTGACTTTTTAGCCACTGTGGGTGTAAGGGTGGGCTCTGAAGGGTCTGTGCTCAGCCCCAGTCTGAGGTTTCTATTCACACTGGAGCATCGATTTTCCCAGACTCAGACAGAACTTTTCAGTTTATGCACATAAGATTATGTTCTTCCACAGAACACACCAGCTTTGCAAAGAATTTTAAAGCACAATTGCTTCAGCAGCACAAAAATACAGGAATCTACAAAAAAGAAAAAAAGGAAAAAAAAAAGAAGTTACTGGCAAAACGTCTCTATTTCCCACCTCTGTTTTTTTACCACCATGGGCATTATTCAGGTAATTGTCAGCTGGTCAGTTTTCCTTTGCAGTTCATCTTWCGACTTTTGAGCCCTAAAATCTGTTCCAGCTTTACCTTTTGTCTGGTACCTCATCTAAMCCAGGACAGGCCTGCTGAAAAAACATTTCCTTTGTCTGTCCCACCTTCYACCCCAAATCTTGTGTATTTTTCTGCAAGTATCTTTCTATATCCCAAAAAGTGATTATGTCTTGATTTATGTATTTGTTTTTGATGCATTTCTCTGATGCAAACAGCAGCCTCCTGCACAAGGGCTGGAAGAAGTGACTTTTTCCACTTGATCTTATCTTTTTCCTCCAGATAAGATTCCTTCCATCAGTCTTYGACGTTTTCTGATGCAAATTTGTAAAACTGGAATTAAAATTCATCCTGCTGCAGTATGTGGTGGTTTCCCTCTCGACAGTTTTCCGAGTGAGAGCAGCAAGTGTGAAGGTGTTGAAAAGCAGCCTGCAGTGCTCCATGTCAGCTGTAGCTCTCRAGCAGGAAACGCTGCTGTACCAAGATCAAAAACTGCTATTAGCACGGTGTCCAGGGCAGTGCTGCCTATTCTTTTTGTTCTGTTAAAGAACATGCTATTTTCTTGCTTCATTGCTCCATCTGTAGCACACTGGCAGCGATGATTGTCATTATTGTTATTAAGGGAGAGCCTATCATGCTTKTCACTGGAAAATTGGATTCTTGACAAGATCGTTTTGCTTGAAGTTTAGTCTTTGGTGGGAAATTTTCACTTTTTTATTAAAAATCATTCAAAGAATGCATTTGTTGCCTGGAACTTTTAGAAAGTATTTCTTCAGTGCAATGTTGTTAATTTTTATGGGAGATGGGGACAGATGTGTTTATATTTTCTGTCTGTTTTTATGGCTCACTGTTAKAGCACTGACTCTTGTGGCTCCTCAGAAAACCATTCAAGTGCCAAAGAATGAACAGAGGGCCAGTATCCACTTCGCAATTTTATCAGGACAAATCCATGCTAGCACCACTGAAAGCAAGGATATTTCCTTGTATATCTGTCAGTCTATCCACAGGGCTGCTTGACTGGTTGAGCACTGGGGGCAGAGCTCCCTAGTGCAGACATGGCTTATATTGGCAGAATTAGAGTAATCTTTTGCCAATACACTTCAAACTAGTTTCCCATACTGCATAAACTGTGCCTGCAAGAAAACTTGTTTCTGCTGACACTGCTTTTGACAGAAGAAGAAAAATATCCAGCTTCTGATGGAGAGAGTTGTTTGACCCATGATGTGCAGACAAGGACTCAAGAGGTTGTACCCAGTCCTGACTGTCCCTGGCCCACCCTGCAAGGGGCTTTCTSCTCTTGTTGCTTCCTTGTRGWAAAACCAAATAACTCCACTTCCCAYCTCCTTGCCTTGTGTCAAAACKGTAARGGTRTGGGGTGATTTGGTAGYAAAGYRAGTCCCCCTCCTAGGCAGTGGCTTTCACATGAAGGGCTGGGCTCATGGCAGTGACCTGCCAGCAGAACAACGCTCTGTCTGCTGGTGATAAAGCCACAAAGCCCTGGACGCACCCCTGGCACCTCCTGAAGTGCAATCTAAGGTGCATGTCAGCACTGATTAAATGGAAGCTTTATAGAAGGTGGTTTGGATCTTGATTATTTTAGAAGCACCAGCAGTCAGGGAACTGGATCACTTGAGCTGTCAGCTGGGTGATTTAGTGCAACTCCTAGAGGGAATAATGAAGGTTGTGATAAACTGCAGTGTAAGAAGCCGGTAAATAACTTTTATGGAAGAACTGTATTTGGAAACACTGAATAATGGCAACTAATGTCACAGATCTTATGGAAAGGTGCTTTCCAGAGTTATATATTTAAATGGACATAGTGGGTTTAAACTGGTCTTTGGGAAGTCGGYGGAAATCAATGGAATTACTTCAGGGTTGATTTAAGAAAAGAAAACACCATCAATAATGTTACATATTTATTGATAAGGTGAAACAATTAACTGCTTTGGAGAGGAGGAGTAAATGTGTTTATGTTAATCCTGATTTATTACTTTATTACTTCTATAACACAAAACAAGGCTTCCAAACCACATCATCCATTTATGTTTTTATCTTGACCTATTTATCAGTTCTTTTTATCATGAAGCCCACACAAATGAGCAGAGGCATTTATTACGTTCTTTTTATTTCCCAATGCATAATTCAAATCTGGAAAAGCTGTTTTCTGGCATAAATGCGCATTTATTTTTAACACTTTAATGTGATTTAATTTTCTATAGGTTATTTTAAGAACTGGTCACATTTTGGTCTTCATTTTTATTGTTTTTAAATTCAGAACTCTCTAAATTAATGTCCAGTGGAAAATTAGATCTCATGTTCTGGTTGTAGACAGAATTAAATCAATAAATTCTTACTTAAAATTATACATGAGATTCCCTTTATGCTTCATGAGCCAAATTTCTTTGCTACTCCAACAAAATTTGCAGAGTAAATAACTGAAGTCACTCTGAAATGCTCKTTGCTTTTGGAGTGCTATCCCATGGGTGCTGGACACTGGACAGGAGCTCGTATTGACTGTAAATAGAATTTGGCTTGACCACACCTGAAGCATCCCTACACATGGAGAGAACTTTCCAAAAATCTGTCTGCACAGGTCATAGAGATCTTTGCTTCTGTGCACTCAGGCAGGGCAGGCAGCTGACATTTTACTGTGCTGGGGCCTGTCCTGGCTGGGTGCAGAGCTGTGACATGGTGATGGATGGTGGATGGTGGATGATGGATGATGGATGATGGATGGTGGATGGTGGAGGGCCAGGTGTGTGCTGAACCACCAAACCTGATCCTATTCCTGATCCAGCTGCTGCCCAGGTCAGCTCTGGCCCAGAGGGTGAGCTCCTGGCTGCTGCAGGCAGCAGGGACTCTGCAGGTCTGAGGACAAGTGATCCCTGCTTGATCTCTGGCTACCCATTTTGCCCATGGGCTGTGCAAATCCTCTGCAGCTCCTGTTGTTKGAGTCCCTCTTATTTAGCGGCCTGAACTGAGCACCAGGTCTTGTCCTGCCTGCACCACGCACTCAGATCCAGCCCTCAGGGGTTCTGCTGTGCCCTGTGATGGTGCCCAGACATTTATGTGCTGCTTGCATTTATGGGCCCTTGCATTTCCCATGAACTTGTCTCCCTTTGCACAGTCTGTGGCCAGGTGGGATGTGTCCCCATGAAAGAGGTGTTGGACACACTGCAGGCTCCAAGAACATAATGACACAAGTGAGATTTAGGATAGGTCAGAAGAAGCCTTTTTAACTATGACCAGAGAGAGAAACTTGGAAGCATCTCCCCCTCTGCTCCCCCTTCCTCCAAGTGATTGCACAGACTCAGCCTATAAACTGGTTCAGAAAAAAAAAATCAAACAGGTGAAGGAAACAACCATTTTAATGCAAACAAAGGCAGGGAGCCATTCCTGGGGGGGAGGATTTAAATAGCTTGTTAACTGCCACAATTCTAAAAACAAATTAAACAGTAGATAATGAGATTTTATGGAGAGATGGTTCTTGGTGGAGCCCATAGGAGTGGCAAGCTCAGTATTATCTTGCCTCAGAAGTGGAGAGTTGGGAACAATCACAGGGTGTTAAGTCAAAGGGAGTGTTCTTTTAGTTTAGATAAATTTCTTAGCCAGACCTCTCAGATCTTAAAAATGATGATTTTACCACCACAGAGGTAATGTGAGGTGAGCATTGTTTTTCTTAGGCTGCAATGAATCTGCAGTAAGTGTTGAAATGCCTTCACTGTTCTCCCTGCATTGAAGAAATTTTAAGACCAGAATTATTAGAAGTGTCAGAAAACGTGAAGAGCAGCAGGGAGCTGCTATGGCTTGTAAAGTGGCATAAGGACAATCTGAGGGATGCCAGGAGGGTGGAAAAAACAGTGCAATGCTTYTTCTCTGGCTTTTGAATTTCTGAATGACAGCTGAAGTTTGGGAACATGATGGTCAGTTTTGTGACCCCTCACTGCARCTCTGTGGGTTTGACTTTGATGTCCTGGGCTGCTTCTGAGTCAGTTATGATAAACTACAGCCAGTAATGATAAAATGGTTCTTTTCTGCAAATGGACAGTACCACTAGATAACAGCCTTGGTGAACTTTTGTTTAAGACTAATCAGGGATTCTTTCAGATCTTTTTCTGTCACCATTTTTCTGTTCTTAAAAATCCTGATTTTTCAAAATTGAAATGATTCATAAGCCAGGATTCTTTTTTAATGCAGCCAAAGGATGAAACTGCTTATTTTCTGAATGTGTATGACAGTATTTTTTGACATTTTGAACCTGAAATCTTAATATTTGTTTAATATTTCACTTGATGTCACTTTCTACTTTGAAGTTTTAAGGAAACGGAGATCAGAAAATTTAAAYGAAAAACATTAAAAAAGAAACAAAATGTTTAAAAATTACAACAAAACACTCTGAGTGACCTAACCTGAACATTTTGTTCAGCTTTCAGTTTGCRAAATTTCCAGGTTTTCCTGATTTGACTGCACCCCAGGAGCAAAAAAAAAGCCGGGTTCTTTGAATAGTGCAGGGGTTCCTCCTGCCCTGCAACAAAATCGTGACAGCAAAATCATCCCTGAGCMATAGGACTTTGGGTGGAGTCCACAATGTATTCTGACATTTCCAACAATTTTGTGAAGTAGCAAGTTTTCCTTGACTCTCTATTCCTTCCTTCTGGCAGGAATACTACTGAAAACAATTTATTTGGATGAAATTAGCAAAAGGCTTTTCATAGGTGCATGAAGGGATTCAGGTAGTAGCATATGTAGCATATGCAATGTGTATGAGAACACGAGAGAGTACAAGCAGTTCAGAAAATGAGCAATTGCAGCCCTATCATTCATTCACTCATTCATTCGGTTTGGTTGTTCCTTTCTRGAAATTGGCTGTTCCCAGTCCCCTCTGCCTTGCCTCTCCGTGATGCTGCTGCTGTGTTGAACCAGCCCCATCCCTGACCAGCCAGGATTTTCTGAGATCCCATCCCAGCACCCAGAGAGGGCACTGCCCCACACAGGAAAAAGGCACCAGGTTTTGCTCCTGCCAGGGTACAGCCCTGCAAAGTGTGAGTGCAATGTTCTAGTGCTCCTCAAAGCAGCACGGTGTACGTGCCAGCCCCAGAAAACCTGTACACAGGTAAAGTAATGCAGTTATCCACTGCTCTGGGTTATGCTGTCATTCTGTATCAAGACAAATTAGTGTACTCGGAAGCAATCAGAAGTAATTACTCTTTAAGAAACAATAGGCATCACTCTGTGGTTTCTACCTGACAGCTAAAGAACTTGGCTTCCTGCGAAAAACCCATACAGCTTAATCTTCTTGTGTCAGATCATATTTCCCTGTCTTCTCTTGGTAAATGTTTACATTGCTGCAGTAAAAAGGGCACTGCATGATCTCTGCTAACAGGGGACTGTGTGTTTAGAGATAGTAATGGGATCCTGCATCTCTCTGCTATCACAAGATGAGTGCAGAGAAGGTTTGCAGGTACAAAATAGCCCCTCTGCAGGGGCTTGAGTGGTCCCATTCTCAGGAGTAAATCCTCATTCCACTAAGTCATTTCCTACAGTTAGATGAGCTGACTGTGGCACAGCAATGATAGGGAATAAAATGATAGGAAGTGAGCACAGAGACCTGGCTGTTCTTTTGCTCTTCAGGGATCATGCTCAATGACATTCCAACTGATTCATTTTAGGAGTGTAGATACACACACTGAACCCTGCTTTTGCCACCCCTACTGCWGCATTCCGATCACCACTTGTCATTTTCAAGTGTTTCTTGAAAGACTGAACCCTTCTCAAAGGTTCCAGTGGCATCTTTGAAATCTGATAGAAATCTAAAGTCAATGTGTGTGCCAGTCAGTGACTTCGATTTACATTCTCCTGGAGGAACTGCAGGATTCATCTCAGTGAAGACGAAGTGAAAGAGTGGCAGACTGAGATCCGAGTGAGCTCCACACTTACAGGGATAAAGAAGAGTTACTTTTTCTTACCTAGTAAAGAAGAGGGATTCTAAATTTCAGATCTTGACAAATGCTGTCCTCATCTATGCTGCACTTAGAAGTTTGTTTTAACTTTTTKCAACTCATTTTTGTGGTAGCAGGTGGGAAAAGAAGACTAAGTAACAATAAAGTGATCTTGTGGTTAACCCAGTTATGCAGAGCGTAGGAAATTTGGATTCAGTTCCCAGATTTGTTTTGGATGTGCTGTGTAATTGAATACACAGTGTCTGTTCACCTTGGTTCTCCTTCCATCAGATAAAATAGAGAACATTTCCATACCATCAGAAGGTGATTTTGAGGATATATTCACTGGTGAGACATCAAAGTAGAGATAGGCCAGGTAAATGCTATTCCTTAACTGGATTTTACTCTGTGAGAATTAACAGTGAGACAAGACTTTTAGGGACAGTCTTTCTCAAGAATAAAATTTAGTTGACCTTCATTAGTCTTTTACAAGATACTACAACTCTCAGTGGATTTTCTCATGCTTGATTTCCTCATAAGGAGGGTGGTGTAGCACTGGAACAGGTCACCAAAAGTGGTTGTGAAATTTCAGTCTTTTTATATTTTTAAGAGGCYGTGGTTGACCTGATCTGGTATTGGCAGCAGTCCTGCTTTGCGTGGGAGGTTGGACTGTGGATCTCCAGAGGTCTCCTCCAACCAGSATTTCTGTGACTCTGTGAATCTAATTAGCTTTGTCCTACATGGAAATATCAGAGCTATTTTAGGAAATATCTGTATCTTTGTGCAGTGGAAGCAAAGAAGATAAGTGTTTATAATCCTTTATTACTAGGATTGAGTAAGTATTCTACCRAAGGCAAAATCTTGAATAGTCCTGCTTTCTGGCTTTCTCAAAACAAGACTACAGATAGATATCAGATTAGATGAGATACGTTATCCATTTTTCAAATTAATTTTTATATTATACCATTGGTTCCGTGTCTTAAATAATAATTTATGTGACAATACCATCCTGGTATCACTTCTGTATAATAATACTAAACCAAAAAATTGTCAAGCATTAAGTCTACAGACATATTGSAAACTGCAGCTTAAGTATGTCAGTGTCTTATGAGGATACTTGAGGCTGAAATATCTTCSCTACCTACAGACTTTTCAAAATAATACATATATGCTCTACAGAGTTAACAGCTGCTGCTATTCCACTAATGGGAAGTATTTTCTCTCCCTTATATTCCAAATAAATCATCATTCACATCTTTCTGTCTTATGTTCAAGGTCCAAATAGTCCCATCTCTGTAATAGAAACCAGTAGAACTTAATGAGTTCTCTGAAAACTCAGAGTGACTTGTGTGTACTCTTCTCTAGCTATTAATGCTAAAAGCTCTCGCATAAAGAAGTAGTGTAGTGATAACACGAGGTTCTCATTTTATATTTTTGTGTTTACTACTTATTACTATTCTATGTATATGAAMTGATATAAAAAGAGTGTGCATGCATATTTACAAGGATGCACAATGCAATGAATTCTGCATCGTTCTATTAATGGGCTTTAGAATGCTGATTTTTGCCATTATATCCAAAGAGTCAGGGTGCAGGGATGTAGCAAACAGCTGCCTCGTGTCACTCGCTGTCTCATTCTCTGCCTGGGCAGGAGCAGTGCAGCATTTCAGTGGGGGGATGTCTGTCTAAATCTGTGCTCTGCTCTGTGTTTATGTTGGAAAAGGAAAGATCAAAGCATGTGCTTGGGGTTTAAAATGGAGGCTGTGTAATTAGGGACCTCCTCTCATTGCCATCACATGTGCATGTACATGCACTTACATCCATGAGGTTCTCCTGCCCTCACCCCCGCCCATCCTGGGCAGGAGAGCTCTGAACTGAGCTGTTCCTCGCCATGGCCATCAGAGGTCAGGGCTGCCTTTGAAGGGAAGTGGCCGAACCTTGGCTGTGATTGATGTGTTGCCTGWGGCGAGGAGAGACACAAGATCAGGTGATGATAGTGGTTCTGTGGAGTCAGTCCAGCCCAGTGTCCTGTCTCAGACTGCAGTGCTGGAAGTGTAAGAAAAGAGCATAAAACGGTACTGGAGAGGACTCCTTTTTCTGATTTCTTTCCAGCTTCTGGTGTTCCACATGGAGGCATTCCCTCAGCTCCAGGCTCTATCTGAATTGCTGTATGTAAGGGGCTGTTAGCAGATTCCCATTAATTTATCTGGTTTTTTTTATTTTTTAAATGCACTCATTCCTTTGGACTCTACATCAGTGACCTCCACATTCAACTACCAACTCTGTAAAAGGTGTTTCCTTTATATTATAAATAAAGAGTAATTACTCCATCTGCTTTCTTCCTCCCACTCCATGCTAAATACCTCMATCACATCCAAGTTCAGCTGTTGTTTGATAAGCAAATGAGACCTTGTGTATGAAGTCTCTTCTACAGAAAACATTTGGTACCTGTGATGTTCTTGCTCTTATGTACCTTTTTGAGATTGCACAGACAGAATTGCATGCAGTGCTCAAGATGTAGACACACCAGGGATTGACAAAATTGCAGAATAATAATTTCCATTTTGTTGTCTCTTCCTTTCCCATTTGTCCTTAGCAGTGTGTGAGTTATCAAGTCGCTCTGTTGTTAGAAGAGCCTACAGGGACAGCCTCGCAGACTCCTTCTGGAGGAAGGATGTGGATAACAGGACATGATTTATCTGTTTAATTTATGTTGGACCATTTGATTTTGCAAAATTAACTTCCCCCCTGAAGAATGTTGTCAGACGAAATTTTCAGTTGAAAGGTAAGGGGAGAGTGAGAGATTAGTGTTCAGAGCAGAGCAAAGTTGTGTGCTTTGATCCTGCACACTTACTGCTCTTCTCCACCGTGTGTTTTGCCCACAGGACASAGTTTGGGGGCAGTTCTGAGGGACTTATCCAGAAACTGCCAGCCAGATTGTTTCCCTTGGATCAGGCCCTATCGCAGCAGTTATGTYCTTGGCTTTTCACATGCAAAAGAAKCACTTTATTAAAAGAAACAAGATACTTCCCAGAGTCTGACAGCTTGCATTTTAACTATCACCCCTAACAAGGGACCTTAAAACTGACCCCAAGACTTAATTTAACCATTACAATTCCATTAGTCTAATTTGTCATGAAACGTCTTTAACTAATTACCTGCATTTGTAAGTTAGTCCACATGTCATGAGATAAGAAGTCAAGCATAGTCATAGGTCACTGCTCTGGGCTGCCATCACATAACACAGACCCTAGATGAAAGGGAATTCAGAGTTGATAGGAGGAATCCAACTGACAGCCACTCAGCCAGTACAAGGCAGACGTGGCTGTAATGTTAAAATTGGACCATTGTCTTAGAAGTGGTGTTTTGGAAAAGATGGGGCATGCCCTCATTAGCAGAGTAAGGTCTAGGAAGACTGAGCATTCCTCGTAAGCATTTGTCTTGAAGGTGGTAATTTGATAAATACAGGTCCCCACTAAAACCATTTGCTAAATTTGGCAGACAACAGTATTAAATATTTATGACTGAATTTAGAACTGTCCCTTTTCAAAGAGACCTGATTATGTCCTGAATGACACTTAAAAAAGCTCATTTGGGAACTTTTGTTGGTTTCCTCAAACAACAAATKTTGAAACAGAGGAAAAGACCAATTAGAAGTCTGATTAAAGGTTGCTCAAGCCTTTCACTGAGTAGTTTGGATTTGGCTCCCTATTACTTGCTGGAAATCTGCCCATGAATTTATAGTGGGAGCTACAACACGCTGTGTGCCACAAACACCTCTCTCTTTTAGATTTAGGCAACTGTAAACTTCCCCTCATTTCTCTTGTTCCAGTGCCTGTGACATTCCCCTTGAGACTAGATGAGGAGAAGGATATGGTAAGTGATTAATGCAGGATGAAGCATTCAGAAAATTTTCTCATTCTTGTCCCTGTTTCCTTCCTCACTGAGCGGAGGTGCAGAGGGAGGTCGCCGAGAGCGATTCCCCATCAATACAGAGTGTCACCATCACACTTTTGGCTGCTGTGCTGGGTGTGAGAGGTAATTAAATCCCTGCCTCCACCCCAGCTCCCTGTCCCTTYGCTGATCCTTACAGACAGCAAATGCCATTCAATTCTTCACTTCCATCACTCATTTGATCAATACAAAGGGCCGGCAATGACACAGTTATACTGGTCCGGCCAGCCCTGCCTTTGTACTCCCTAAGTACAGGCTCTGTCCAAGCCATAAATCACAGCTACTCTGAATTATAGAGGCTGCCAACACATCAGAGGCCTGGAGTGGGAGCTCCCTGTGATCACAGCAGGGAGGGGAGGATAAGGAAGGCCCTGACCAAGCTGTCTATTCTGTACTCAGGAGCTTTATTCAGACAGAAGGAAGATGCCTGGGAGCCTCTGTGCGCCCCTTGCCTGCCGCAGTGGCTCAGCAGTGTTCTGGGGTTACCTGCTGTCCTCAGGAAAAATCGAAATCCTCTTTCTAAAGGCCATAAGGCAGTCACTGAGATTAGGAGGAAACTTCCTTTGGTGGTGTATTACCGCAGACTTYATATCCTCATGTACCCTTTTTTGGCATCCCTGTGGAGAAAGAGGACTGACTCATTGATTTGCATCTTCCCCAGCATGGGAGTGTTCAGTCCTCTGTGAGGGGGAGCAATGGCATTGTCCTGCTGTCCCCAGCTCCTGCCACACAWCCCTGTGCTGTCACACTGCTCAGTACTGTAAACACCATGGCACTTCTTTCTTTCCTATTTGGAAGTTCACCTGTTATTTTCTACCAATATTCTTCCAGATCTTTCAAGATAAATGAATCTTCAGATCTCCAAATCTTTAGCCTGTCTGAAACGAGCATAAAGTATCTACCAGTCTGCAATGAAAAATCACAGACAATCCATCCTTTCGATCTCTTGCTTTTATCCTAAGCTGATAAGGGAGGCCCTCCTGTGCTTGTCAGCTTTGCATTCTTGGTGTGTGCAGCATAGCTGAGGATTGCAGATTAAAGGTGAAGAGTTGAACAGGGAAAAAATGCAGGAGCGAAGCAGCTGTTTAATGAGATAGAGGGGCTTTCCTCTTGAAAACTGCTTATCCATATCCTGTCTCTTGGTAATTGCAGGGTATTTTCTTTATGGGGCATGCTAGCACTGTTTTCCCAGTTTAATATATTTTACCCACTTGCATGATCATCTTTCTACTTTGGTAGGTGAAACCATTCTTTATGAAATTGTGAGTATCAACAGCATTTTTTTAAGCTGCTTTGTTCTGTCCTGTGCATCTTTTGTCTTATAGTTGGAGCAAAGTTCAAGTGTACTCAGGAGCTAAAGYTTGGACAGTCTCAGTCTGTACCTAAGTTTGAGCCCTTGCAGTTCCATGTTTGGAAACTCCTTTCCACCCAAGTCTGTCTCAATCTGTAACAGAACATCTAAAGTTATAATCCAGATATTGTTGAATTGACTTTCAGGGGTAGGATGTGCTGTGCTGATAGTTAGAACCAAACATTGGAAAGACAAGGTCTTGGCAGCWGTTTTAGCCTGCTCACATCACTGTCTGTCTTTCTGCTAGAAATATTTTCATTGTTGAAAACTCCTCCCTGTGCCTTGGTCTGTTTTCAGGTAGAACCTTCACTTCCTGGTGTCCCTAAGAGTCTCAGGTGAACAGCTTCACACTGGTCCTGGTGCTGTCATTTGCTGGGATTCACCTCCAAAAACAGATCTAAGAGCCCATCATTACAACATCATGGGGGCCAGATCAGCCAAAAAAGATCACTTGGAAATTGCCAATGTRTGTGTGCTGCCACTGTACCTACCATGGCCTTTGCTGGTCCCTGGAGAGGCGCTGGGAGAACACAACAGCTACTGGGGGAAAAAGCAAGGGAAGAGAAAGGATTCATCTGCCAGGAAGAGATGCAGTCATGACTCTGGCTTGATGTGATAAACAGCGTGTGCTGCTCAGAGATCTGGCTGTGGACAGGCCATATTCCCCTGGTCTCTCTCCAGCTCCAAGATCCTTGTGCTGTCGTTGACGTGAACAAATCCCATTCTTTTTATCATCTCCATTGCAAATGAGGTTAAGGAATGGGAACATCTCACAGTTAGAAAGAGTGATCTGGGATTTTTCAGATACCAGAAGCTCCTGATCTCTTTTGTAGAAATAATGTCAATGTTTATATATGYGTAAGTGATAACAGAGAGGTTGGAGAAATGCTGGAATTGTGAGCTGGGATAGGAGGGGTTTGCTGTGAGGTGGAGGCTTCTGAAATGGCAGAGACTTGGGATTATGGTCTGGAGAAGATGGATGCCTTGGCTTGGARTRTATTGCCACAGCTTGGAGCAGGAAATCATACTGAGTTTGAGACGTGGAACAGAAGAGAGAGARAGAAAACTGCCTCACAAGGGATTGAAGGAATTTATTTTAGGGACTTGAAGGATTCAAGTAACTTATAACACATGACTTTTCCTCCTCCACCCCATGCTCATGACTGCATGCAACAGTCATTTTTGCTGATGGAAATGTGGTCTCTGCATTTTCTGTCCCYCTGTCATCTCCTTGTCTCTTTACTTGTCCCTACAGTATCATATACCCTATGGGATCATATAATTAAAATAGATGATTATGCAGATGCACATGGATCCTTAAGGACATTTAGCACATGGACATAATACCACAGGCAACTTTTAACTGATTATGCAGCTATATAGAAGTTTCTTCTTTTTAAAATTAAAAATACTTTTACTTTTTTTTCCTTCTTTTTTAATGCTAACAGCTTAATATTTTCCTCTCCAGATAAGCTCTGAAACGGCAGAGAGAGAGCAGAGTACCTTATGGAAGTSAAGGCTGTAGGTTTCTGGGTTTAGAGACCTCTAAAAAGCAGCAAAAATCTTTCCTCCCATGGGCAACACCCCTCCCCCTGCATGCAGAGTACAGCCCCTGTATGCATTTGGCTTCCAGATCTGTGATTCCCACCCTCCTTTTTATAAGCTGTGAATTTTTTCCCTTTCAAAGCACAGATTTTACCCCCCTCCCATGCCCCCAGGGAAGCTTTTGTCCTGTCAGTGCCCTGGGTTTTTAAAGAATGTGGAAACTCCTTGGCTTATTCTGTTTCTGTACTAGTACCTCMAGTTCCTGATTCCTGCTCCTCTGTGGCCTCTGCTAACACAGACTCTGTCCCATATGGGGATTTTCTCTGCAGTTCCAGTGAAATGTGGCTGCTTGCACAGGGACTACAACCTTCTAGCCAGCATTCTTTCTGGTTATTTAGTAGAGGAGAGGTGCCACATTTTTCCCCCTCTCCATCATCAGCCTGATTTTATTATAATCCCATAATGCCAACAGTGTTCATGTTTCCTCATCCCAAGACTTGATGGATCCATTCGAACACCGTGTTAATCCCCCTCTATTCTCAGTAGCACCTTTATGATGGTATTGCCTTTCCAAGCCACAGTTGATCTTGCAAGCATTCACACCAGCTAATCCAGCCTCTTTTGGCTYCTTTCCCAAAGGTGAAGAGTTCTAAAGGGAACACTCAGCAAGGATATTTTCACTCGGTATCAGTGGATCCAGAATTYCTTATTTTCTTGCCTACAGGGCTGCTCACCCCTGTCCATTGCTAGCAGCAATGAGGGATACATCATTAAGGAATAGCCTRTTACATAATAAACTATACATTCTCTTGTCTAAGAGAATCTTGCAGTGAAGCAGGAGAAACCACATATGTGGAGGGACCRAGGATTAGCTGGTGCCAGAAGCAGAGACTCTATGGACAGCATCTCCAACAGTATTCCTCAGAGCAGCTTGAAGAACTCTGGCAGATCATAGCAGRACTTTTCTGCTTTATTATGTGCTGAAAAGTAACTGGTTTTTACACATTAGACACTAATCAAGGTCACCCCTTCATTGTTGAATGCTCTGCACTCACTGTGCTGTTGGCAGGAGGGCTTGCTCTGCTCCTGTGTGTTCAGAAAAAAAAMCAAAATAAAATAAAAGGAGAAGAAATCCTTTGGCCAACCATCTGTTGGAACAGAGGCCATGGACACAATGCAAATACAAATGCCTGGATGCATTTTGCAGGTGTGCCCTGTGACCCATCTTTCCGTGGAGAAATTCACTGGGAAAATAGATTGCACTAGACTGCTTCTGCAACTGCAGTTAATCGTGTCTTTTCTATATTACTGCTACAGGATTAACACAAACATTGCTTCTATTTTCAGGCTTATCAAAGGCAGCAGCACATCTCTCTAATCTCCTATTTCCCTGCTCTCTTTAAAGTGTTTAAATGAATGGAGCACTGATGAGCAGGGATGTGGTGCCAGCAGGGATGGTGTCATTTAATGCCTCGCTATTTCTGCTATTTAATGCCTGTGTGGCTTTATGTGTCCTGGGTGACTTGCAAACCATCTGGAACCCTCCACCCTTTCACAGGACAGACGGAGGTGTAGACAGCACCTTCATTTGTCTCTGGTTCAGAGAGTGACCAGCAGCAATAAARCAGTACAGCTCTGCTGTGCCTGCTCCTCCACAGCCTGCACCTGCTGTCACCAAAGGATGAAGCTGGGAGGCCATGGAYTGGTGACCCTTGATACCCAACAGTTTGGATCTCAGTGAGCTGTGGGCACTTACCTACATTCCTGTTGGACTGCTTGGCACACACAACCTGGATTTTTCTTACAACTGTAAAAAGCATAATGATATCTGATCTGCCTCAGCACCTGTTTGTGCACTGTTAACTTGTCAAAAGTTTTCAGACAAGCTGGAATCAGCAGAATTGTGTATGTCATATCAGCTCCTTGTCCTAAGAGTCCTACAGCTGGATTTACAGTATCATTGAATCACAGCCTGAATTTTTACCCATATTACTTACACAAATCACAAATACTTGGGTTGTGTCCTCCAATTTGCTAGGAAGTAGGCTGAGATCCACCCTGCAGCTTTCACACCACTGTCAGCTGGCATTAACTTCCAGTCATTTTTTCCTTTGAGGCCAGATTGAAATCAGTGACCTAGAAGTAAAATACTCTGTATTTTGTTAGCAAGCAGTCCCTGGAGTTGTGCAGTCTAAATTGGGATGTTTTCTCAGTGAGCTCTTTTGTATATCTTCTATGGCAATTGTGCTGTAATTACCACAATCCTCTTTCTGGTAGCAGAACTTATTAATTGCTTTCAACTTTCTCCAACACATTTCTGCTCAGATCACAGTGAAATAAAGACTTTCTTTAGAGTGTGGAAGCATTATGATATCCAGTAAAGTTTTCTATGGTGACATAACCAGAGATTATATTATGGATTCACTCATATCCCTGCAAGGAGGGCAAACTCTGTTGGACACTTACTGCACTGCCTGTTAGCAGGATCTGACCCTGAAAATGCTCATATCTGGGGGAGTATTTGCAGAAGAAAGGACTAGTCATGTGTAGAAGAATTTTCACCATCAGCCTTCATGTTTATGGGATGGATCACTTGTGGACAGTGCTGAGAGTCTGCTTGTTGCCCTTGGCAGTGCCATTGCTAGAGGTTCCTTTTATTCAGCATTTCAAGGAAGTGCCCAGCTCTCATTGTAACTTCAGTGCAGTCTGTTCATATGAATAAGTTATATCTCCACTTTTTCTGGTGTGTTCAGATTCAAGGTCAGATCCAGCTGGTCACTCTGTGGCAGTGTATAATGAACTGCCAGCATCCCAGATGTACAMAACTGGAGATTAGAAGCAGCTCCCCCTTATTACCCTGATAGGCAATTGCCAGTGGTAGCRCAGTGGATGAAAGGGCGAGGTAATGTAACATGTGAGTGGAATGGCACTCAATCTGTGTATTATGAAATTGTCATTCTGTGCCACTGTTCAGCATAAATGGACTAATCTTCAGTTTGAAAATGAGGAGAGCTTGACTGTTAAAGAATAGGTCATTTGGCTTCTGGCAGAAGCAGAAGATGCTGTAATATTAGCTGTAAGAACTTGTGCATTCTTGGTAAGGAGATAAAAATGATTAAATTGCACTGCTTGCTTCTCTATCTTCTAAAGTAATTCATATTTGGACCTGAATTCATCTAAGCATTTGCATAATTCCTCAGGCCATTCCTATTCAGCCATGCATTTCAGTTTGTGCTTAAGCTTAAGCAAGTGCTGAAGTTCTTTTCAATTCCTGGGGCTTCAGCCTTGCAGAACAAAGTCTGGGCCGTTACTTTATAATATTTCAGTAGCTTCTGAGGTTGCTGTGCTGTAGCAAATGGAAGTTTGCTGTATTCGTTGCATTACGAGCTGAATACTCTTTAATGAYTCAGAAAGGTCAAGGGTGAAGATTTTGGGACCCTAGAGAGGATAAGTTTTAATAGAGTCCTCTGTTGGAAATCCAAGAGCCAGAACGGGAGTCATGTCTCCGAAGAGTTTCACGGACTCTGCAAAACTGGCAGTCACACTGACTGCCTCTCTTCCGCTGGGTTCTTCCTGAAAGGAATGAGCAGAGCCAAGGGGAAAGTTTTGTTGGGCTCTTTGGGACATGGAATTCTTCAGGCTGAATTCTGTTCCAAATTATGCTCTGTTTTCCAGAGTAATGTCTTAACTTTGGTAGGGTTGTGCCAGGTGGTAGCCGTTGGTGATGTGAATTGTAGTTTTAACATATCTTTCAAAAACTGCAGTATTACCATATGTATTTCTGTGCAAACTGGGGAGGGAGGGTTGGAAAAGAACCTTGATATGCTGATTTTCTTTTCTTTTGTGGGCTGGAAAGTTCCAAACATTTTGCCTGGCATTATCAAGCTCTTGTGTGTCAGTTCAGTCCAGCAACAGAACACACCAGCCAACAGAGTTCCACTGTTTCATGAGGACATGTGTGGGAACTGGAAATTTTTTAATTGGGATTGACCCCAATCTAAAATGAAATGTTTGGTTATGGCTTTTTATAGAAAATACAATGAAACAATTAACTTTTTTTTCCTTTGGAAAAACTAATTTTCAAACATTTGGTAGGAAACCCTTTACAGAACAGATTTATGGCCTGAAGTCTTGTTAATAGCAAAACTGGTGGGAATTTTGCTGTTGACTTTCATGTARACATTTTACTGAGGTTTTCTTTGCAGCAGGAGGGATTGTGTGACTCTCTATCTGGAGGTATTAATGTAACTTCAAAGCTTCTTGGCCCACTTCAAAAATAACAATATAAAAAAAAAAACATTGTTGGAGGTCTTGCTTCATTGAAGGTAACAAGATTTTTTCTCTGTTCCAGAGAACCACAAGGAACTCAATCTATATTTGTTAAAATGGAGACCAGCAACATATTCTTCTAACACACCAGGAGGAGAGGAAAGGGCAAATGTCCAGGTTAGTGTTTTGCTTTCCTGGGCTGTCTTCACATCATTGCTTTAAAATGTTTGTTGTGAAGGAAAACCACTGCAGGTTCCAGATGTAGGKGTTTACAGTGGGATTCTGTTTCAGACCAGTGCTGTGCATGATGCTGTCTGTTTGCCTGCTCAGTGAGTGAGATGATTCACCTGCTCCTGGATTTTYCTTTCTGTATAGCAGATTTTATTAACCCCAAAAAGCTCTATTTGGAAGCTGGTTTTCCACCCCAAATTGAGGTCTTGCTATTAACAATCTTTTATGAGCATGGAGCAGTTCATTCCATTGCTGAGTCCTTTGTTACCTCCTCTTCACCTGGGACAAAGTCAACAATAGTGAGAGAAGGAAGAGAAAGGACTGGAAGAATCAAAGGAGGGGGAAAAGGAGTATCCTGTGATCACTTTGCACGAGATACACACATTTGGAAATTTGCTAAAATATGTTTGTAAYGTTTTGTCTAAAAAACATTACATGAAAGTACAGTTAGCTCTGGACTTAACCCATCCCTTTGTCCTTGGATTTAGGGCTAGCTCTAAAAAAAAAATCTTCCAGTTTTGTGCTTCAGGCCTATCTCTTACCTGCTTTACTGGCAAGTTGTACTGCACTGAGGACAGCTCTGGTAGACACAAAAAGAGCAGGACCTTCCATGGAAGAAGTGATTCCTAGGAGGGGCCTGAGAGCTGAGTTTCAAAAGCATCATGTTCCCAAAGAAAGGCCAAATTTTTCAGAAGGGCTGAACAACAAGCACTCCTGCTGTGACAGATGGCCGAGTATTTCAAAAGATCTTGCTATTAAAGCTGGCTGGAGATTGTCTATTCTCTTGTTTTTGACAGGAACTTGGGTTTTCTGTTAAACATAATAACAGAGCAGAATGGGCACATTTTCCTTTCAGCATTCTATTTTTATGTGAGGGTTTTAATTGTTTTGGTCAGGGAAATTCTCACCCTTATAATACATTGATTCACAATCACTGTCCKGGAGAGCCAAGGGATAGACAGTTCYCAAAGTCTGATCCCTGGTTCTGATCCCCCAGTGGCAATGGAGCTGTTCTGGAGCTCTGGCCAAACACAAGTGTGCTGTGTGTGATATGGTGGGCAGAGCACTGGAGTGCTCTGCTCCCAGACAGCTTTTCTTGGGTTTCCTTTTAGGTTTCCTAGATAGGGTTAAGCTTTGAAATACTTGATTTGGTATCCTGAACACACAAGTGGGTCAATGTCTTCACAGGTAGGATTGGGAGTAAAAGGCAAGCTGTGTTTGTATGTAGCTGGACATGCAGAAAGTGGGATCTTGGAACTTCAGACTGTTTCTCMAAACATGTGATTTAATATTTCAATGGTTTAACTTTCCCATCCATAAACAGAAATGAAATCTTAATTGTCAGTGAAGGACTTACAAAGTTCAGTTTTCATATACACAACTTTGGAGAGGCAGTAATACAAAAAAAAAAAAAATCCTTTTCTTCCCTCTGAATGCCTCAAAGCTCTTTTAAACCGATAATTAATTGAGCAATCATAACGATGTGCCAATGGGGATGAAGGGGGAGGAATAATGTACAGGTGGGAGAAATGAGGCATGAATGACTTCCTAGCTTTACCTGTGCCATGCTGTTAGCCTGTGTCACATGCAGACAGATACCTTCTGTCCTGTCTGCTTTTGCATCTGCGATGGGTGGCTGGCAGCACCAGCTTCCCCTCCCTGCTTCCTCCTCTTCTTCTGTAGGGAATCCATCTCCTTATCCCCAGGCTGCTGTTTCATGGAAGTACAAGGAGCCCGTGTAGCTCAGCTCTTTGAGGGAGCAGGACAGGAAGCTGGAACATTTGTTTCAATTCCCGAGTTCCACAGGACACAGCCAGAGAGCCAACTCCACTGCAAGGGAGAAAGGAAATAAAGAAATGAAACTTCTGGGTGCTCTTAGAGTAATGGTCCATTCTGACCTGCCTTCTTCCTCCTGACCTTCTGCACAGCTGGATCATGGTGTGCTGTCCTCTGCCCACCTTCCACAAGAATTCAATTTATTTCTTTGCTGCACTGAGCAGAGTGTCTCAGGAATATCTGACCTGGCTCTGAAATACCAGCTCACCTCTGAGAAGCAGGAGTCTCCTTGTTCACTCTCTCTTTCTTGTTTGAACTCCTGCATCTGAGGTCAGTACACTTTTGTACAGAAAACACTGAATCTTCTGGCATATACAGAATAAATGAGCACAAGAAAAGTTCAAACTGTTTAAAACTTATGGAATAGGATAAAACTACTGCTTAGGAAAATACCCAGTGCRCAATTTCAATTTCATCTACGGTTTGGCTGAGAAACCTGTTTGAACTCAGTTCTTAAACACAGCTGTGAAACYCATGAAGATGTCACATCAGTTGCTCACCCAACAACCTCGAGAGCCTCCTGGGAAGGTAATCACAGCACCAACAGTGAGCAGTAATTCTAACAGGCTGCTTTGTTTTATTCCTCAGGCTGCTTCTTTTGAGCTCCTGCAACTCCACACATGAAGTTTCTCTTCTACTCAGTATGGCTCCAACTGCTTCTCCCTATCAGTTATTCATATCTGAAAGGGAAAGGAAAAATACTGACAAAAATTGCTGGTCCCTGGAATACAAGTTTTTTTTATTTAACTGACAGGGCTTATRGTTACCTTCAGACATAGCTTTTAAAGTAGTTTTTAACTGGATGACAGAGATAAGCCCTCCAGGAAAAAGCAGTGGTAAAGTAGTGGGTCATTAGAAGTATTTTGTTCTCTCTGTAGTCGTGTTTTCCATTCTTTTCCAGTTTATGTATCTTGTAAAAATTTTCTGGTAAATCTGCTACCTTCTATGTGGTGAATTTAAGCCTATTGATTTGTAGCTGTCCTAATTGCATTTCACAGAACCCCTGCTGCCTCTGGGACCAGAGCTTGAAAAGTCCTGTTTAGTGAAATGGATTGTCTTCCACAGGTCATTGACACCCTATATTCTGCCTTATCTAAATTAGGCMGTCTCCAGGATTCTCTGATCTAATCCCAAAAGTAACGGGTGTGTGTTATGTGCAGATATAATGCTTACACATAAAYTTCTGTTGAGTAGTTATTGGAAAAGGAGCTGAAAGCAAGTAGAGCTTGCCCTCCCAGGTCAGTGGAAACTCAGGATGCATTGCCTGCTAACAGCTGGCTTTTCTGCAGCTCAGCAGGTGATGGAGTTGCCACCACTTCAGGAGCACACTGCCAATGGTTAGCACATGCTGCTGTGAGAAATCTCATCACTCAAAAACGTCTCTTAAATAATTTAGAGGAAAGCAATTAGCACACACAGCTGTAGCTGTTTGCAAAGTCACAGTTATACCTGCCAGGGCAATCTGGAAATGGAAATTTCAAAACCATTTCTTGAAGTGGCCAGGATGGTCTAGCTTGGAGCTAGGGCTGATGGGTAGTTGTTGATGAGTAAGGAGTAAATTGCACTTTCATGTCTTTTTATGTGTAATGAAATCCAGGAGAGAATTTTAGTATTTTGTGCATGTTGGGAAAGGGATCAAAGGGATGCATAGCTTTAAAAACTCCAGCAGTCAAGGCCTTATGCTTTCAGAGGCTCTGCAACAYATTCAGCTTCAGAGGAGGGGGGACAGATTTTAACAGAGACTTGGACATGTATTTTGAAGGCATCAGCTAGTTAGAGTGTGTCTATATGTACAGCCTGCTCAGAGAGGACAGGAGGAGGAAAAATAGGAAGATACTGTTTGAAGTATCTCATCAGAGTACGCTTGCCTTGACAGATCGATAAGAGCAAATTGTTTGAGGATTTCTGGGTAATGATTAAAGAGAGGGGAACCTGCTCTTTAAGAATCTCAAACAACTACAGGGAAGGTGTGAAAACAGATTTGGCAGGTGAGTCCTGAGAAGGGRTACCAAACATTAAATCTAGAGATGACACAGGCTGTGTAAGTAGGGCACATGTAAATATATTCTAGGAGAGGRTTAGAAGTCACCTACCATGAAACTATATTGGGATAAGGAGATGGACAACATAGCATTGGAAGCTGCTCTCAGCATTTCTGATAGCTGTGCATTCAGTCATGGTATCTCTGCTAGCTGAATGCCTAAAACATGTTCATCATCACAGGATCCCCTCTTGGCTAGGGAATTGTTATTCTCGTGTTACCAACTGGAAACTAAATCACAGTATGTTACTACATGAGGCAAAATCCCAGTCCTAATTGCTGAAATTCCTTCCTCTTCCTAAGAGGAAGTCTGACACTGTGTTGTGAGAAAGAATTCAAATGGGGGTTGTTCACAGTATGAATGCTACAAAGCATTTCAACTATGTGTAAATACCACCTGAATTAGAAAAGATTGGAGTTAGAATTTGTAGCACTGGCATTATTTTATTCTGGGATTCTCCTGTGCAAACACATCCCAGTTTCCACTGTTGTCTGCACTGTTAGACCCATTCTTCCAAATCCAACTGCCATCACCTGGCCAAGAAAGCAGCAGAGAAGCCCAAGAACCTGCCTGTCACTGTCAGGTGGCCAAGGCCTCCCTCCAAGGAAAATTCCATGGGTGAGGCTTAGACAGTAACCAAAAGCAGCAGCTGCTCACTGAGTGAGCTGGATGAAAATCCCTGCAGTCAGYCAACAGGCTGCCCCAGCTGCTCTGGCCTCACAGAGACAAGCAAGACCTCCTGTAAGTGATATTAATTGGAGTCTATCTAGAAATTTCTTACCATAGATTTTGTTTGACTGCAATGGGAACTTTAATACATTATTGAATACATTATGGCAGCACACCTTCCTGGACTGCATAATGATTAGCTGTTAGTGTATTTTGGTTAAAGATTCAAGTATTTCATTTGCTTAGTGCTTTCATTTTTTTATACCTACTAGCTTTTAGTAGAAGTGTGGAATGTGAAGAATGTCCTTCAGAATTGCAGATGAATAATTGCTCAACACCCAGAACTTCAGTAACTTTGAAAATCTTTCTTGAGCAGAAATTCAGCCTGGGGTGAATCACTGGTCACTGGAGTGAATCTGGAGCATTTTGTGGTTTGTYTTCTTGTGAGTTAATCCAACCTGATTCCAATTTAACATATTAGCTAGATGGGATCATTGTGTGGCTCTTAAGCCAATGTAACACATTTTATAAGATTCTAAATCACAGTATCTTCTGTACCACAAATAAGTGATCRAGAAATGTAAGTTAAAATAATTATCTAACAGGCTTTAAATTAACATCTTTCCCTCCTATCCAGAGAAAAGTGAGTGCAGAATTTGGATCACTATCCATAAAAGCCTGTAGGAATATTTACAGGTATCCTTCTTGAAACAAATTTAGCCTTTGATCTTTATAACATTATTGCAGGTATGTATTGACAGCACTGCAATGCAGAAATTTGAGAAAGTATTAAAAATCTCAACTAGGTCAAATAAGGATGAGTTGGGGTTTTGTTCAAAACAATAGGCATACTGTTTTCATAATTCAAGAAAATATTCATTGTATGGGAAAGACAACTTCTGCTTTTAAAAAAAGGGATTATGTGGCTACAGGGTTTGGCTGGGCTTTGCCAGTGACTGCACTGTATGAGGGTAAACAGCTGCCTCAGATGGTACCTTCTGGGTCCAGGGGTTACCATCTGCAGTCTCCTATCACACCCCTGTTCTGGGAGCTCTGGCATCTGGATTGGGATCACTCTCCATTGTCTTTGATGATAAGTTATGGAAGAAAGTTTTTTTCACTAAAGGTAGATTCATCTCCCTCACCTTTAACTTGTAGGAGCTGTCTGTGTGTGTCTACAATGAATGGAGAAAGAATGGTTTCTTCACCTGAAAATTCATCTTCTAATCTAGATTTGATGACTTGTCACTGGATGWGGATATATTTTGCTGTTCATTTCAGAAGTCCTGGCAGCAAAGTCAGACTGATATCTCCTTTTACACATTCAATTTTGGTTAATACCACAATGTATTTCAGCACAGTRGGATCTCTGATGTTCCCTTGTGCTAGAACAATTCCAGTAATATTGTCCAGGTTTTGCTTGGGGTTTGTTTTTGTGGGATTTTTTTTGGTTGGTTGGTTTTTTATATACTCAAAGAGCAYAAGCAATCCTTTAATGAAACCTGTTTTCCCTTTTTAGTCTCAGCCATTAGCAATAATCCACAATCTTAAACCTTCAACATTTATCATTGTGAAGTTCAAGTGCTTACAGTCACTTGCAATAGGCCAGCCACACTGGATATCTTTGAAATGCAAGCAACTGATGCTTCAAACTACTGAGGTTCCTTATTCACCTGGGGCTCAGCCCAGCACAGGAATCTTTCTTTGGACTCTAATGTGAGAGTTTACATTTGTTTTAAAGACACATACAGAAGACATTAAAGAGGTTAAACTCTCTTGGCAGTGGTATGTGGCTTTTTCTACAGYYCTTCCAAGKACTGTACAGAAACAGAGGTTGTGTSTGAACAYTTTCAGATCCCTCTCATGGGATCMGGGTGTTATCTGCTTGGCTTTTAAAAATTCCAAGGACACAGAATGAACTGATGCCTCTGAGGMAGAGGCTGACAGTAAGTGCTGATCTTCTGCTGCATCTCTTGAAATATCTACATCAGACCATGCCTATGTTTATAAGATCATAGTTCCTGTGTTGGAGTGGCCCCTAGCTTGGGTTGGGGCATTCCCCTTTCATTTGTAACTTCAACTCAGTGCACAGGTCTGAATAAYAAACTTGTCATCACAAACATTTTCTGTAAGTTCCAGGGCTCCAAATGTACCGCCTAGATTTTTTTTTTTTTTTTTGACTAGAGATGAATAATCTATTTCATTTGTCAGTTCCAATTTGAAAAGCAAAGTTCATTCTGTGTCAAAAGCCTTAGGTATGGCAGCCCAGCTCCAGATGATATTGCATAAATGTTTTGATAGGACAATGGGGGAAAAGCTGATATCCTTGTCTACGTCGTTTTGAACTCCCCACTTGACCTTACTTTCTCCTAGTGGATTCTCCCAGGCTATGAAAGATCCATAAACACAATTGCCTTTCAGTGGTCTGAAAACATGTAGGAAGGCCCCTGCAGCACTGTCATTTCTCTCTGAAGATGGTCTCAGCTTCTCCAGCCTCTCCTGACACCAAGATTTTCACTGACTGAAACATCCTCATTTCTGTCCTACAGTGCATGCTCTGTATCCTTCTCCAGGTACAGTTCTGGTGCTGCAATAACTGTGGCTATTTCCTGCATTAGGAGGAGTTTGCTAATTACAATAATAGCATCATTTGGGGAAGCTGATAATCAAATCTCTGCTGGTTTATACCTCTTTTTCTTTCAAGTTGAAAGAACTGCAACAACAGCTTGGTCCTTCTTCTAATTTATTCCTTATTCCATTTTACTCTTTTGTTTCTGATGAAACAACCCCTCACAATCTGACATGAGTGAAAGCCAGCACAGTGTCAAAAGCAAGTCCCACGTCTGGCTGCCAAGCAAAAGACAAAATGTACCAGTAGGATGCTGTGCAGCAGCAGGACTTCCAGGAGGCAGCCTTCTCCCAGATCTTGTCCCTGGTGTGTCACTGCTAGACTGAACACAACCAATGTGTTTTAATGAAAAGTATTGGCAGCTGACTGGAAAAGGTTAACTCTARGAGTTCGTGGTGGAGCAGAATGTTGATGTTAATGCACATCATCCTCAATCACTAAGCATACTTTCTCCCTCATGAAAATTAGCTTTCCCTCTGAAATCCTTGTCAATGTTGTAATTATGAAAGTACAGATATTTTAAATGCAGTTGAGTAAATGGGCAAGTTGTGGTGGTTTTGTACTTTAAAAGCTCTGCCTGTATTTATGTAATTGGGTATAATCACAGAGGAGGAACTGRAAGTCTCACCCTGCAGTGATAGAAATGTCAGAGATGCTCTCACCCCCACCTCTGCCAGAAGCTGCTGTGGGTGAATTATGCAGGCCGTGGAGTAGCCCTAAACAAGCTATCAGAAGACTGCCTTTAAAATGTGGAATTGGGGTTTTTTAATCAGGTCACTTTGCAAATTCAGTWTGGAGTTTGCTGCATACATTATATGGACAGTCCTTGCTTTGGGGTAAGCAGCCAGTACAAAGATGTGCAGGTGGAAAACTGGCAACCCCTTAAATGAGGTTTGTGCAGATCTACATGACTATAGTGTCATGAGGTTTAATCTTTATCGAGTCCATTGAATTTGGCAAGAAGAAATGCSACTTTTACTTTATTGTGAGATAGAAGTAGATGTTTAAATTCTAGAAGATTCACCTCTGGGAAATACAGAAGTGATCTTTTCAGAAGCTGCTGTGCACTTGTCCTGGGAGGAACAAGTGAGCAAGTAGGGGTGGAGACAGCAGAATCCTGGGCAGGGTGTGAGCCATGGGGTAGCCATGGGGAGGTTCAGCAGGGGGAGAGCTGCTGTGATTGACCTAGATTCTCTTCATTAACTGGGCAGGGACTGGAAGTACTGAGGCAATATTACACAAGCTYCTCTCAGGGGAGCTTAGGCTATCTCTGTTGTATTACTGCTTCCTTCCCACCTCTTGTATCCCTGTGCTATAGAAGGATTAACCTCATGAAACTTCTTATAGCCTGGAAAAACTWCAGACTTCCAAAKCAYGGGCCAAAGAGCAGYCASRTTCCATCATTATGTACATAGTTACRTTCAGGTTAGAGCTCGCCTGCTGTGAACGTACCTTTTTTCAAGCTTTTTTCACTTTGTGGTAATTTAACAACAATCCTTTCCATGTATTTAATGACAAGTATGTGCTGAGATATTTCTGCCAGTATAGTCTTTACATCACAACTCGAAGTTATGTGAAGGAATGTGCAAGTTCTTTGGAGTGGTCCTTCATTTTATTCTGATTCAGAAGTGGAAAAACAGGCAGGGACAACAAAGAGCAAATTTCATTTTCCTTCTTAAACCCTGCCAGTTCGAATAATCTCTTGCTGAGTTTCCTGATGTGGCTATTCACATTCTTTCTTGAATTCAGACTRGCTGTTAGCAGCCTCCAAATAAAACATGGTTATATGGAGATTTACCTTGGCCCTGTTCTTGCTTGGCGACATGAGATGCAGAGAGCAGCCAACTGGTTCAGCTCATGCTGCATGTCCTCTTCCAGCAACTGCTTCCTGTACAAGCCCACTGCTCTCCAAATTAATGGGATTGTTGCTTTAGCTCAAGATGTAGGAGATTTAATTCTGGTGTTTGTGTCAGCGATCAATGAAGTCAGGAAACTGCCTTTAYAGAGCATTCAAAAGCCCTTTTATTCTGAAAGAATCAAATCCAGGCTTCTGTTAAATGCAGTAAAGGCTGCCATCATTAAAACATTGAGGCTGCAAGTTTGGCCACAAAAATGTTACCGTAATGCAGTTGGTATTCAGTCCTTTCTGTCAGCGTTGCCAAGTCTGGCTTTTATTTATTTATTCATTTTCACAAGTCTCATGTTTTTSAGGCATTCCATAAAGCCTCGGTGTTTACAGGCATCTTACTCATCTGAGAATCTCAGCTTCCAGTTTTTAAAGATCTGCTATTAGCCCTCATGGAGAGGGAGGAAGCAGGAACGTGTGATAAGGCTGATCCTCACAGGCAAAACCAGAAGGCTCATAAAACCCCACATTTAAAAAGTCAAATCATATTTTTTAAGAGGATCTCATGAACTTGGGCTCCCWTTTATGTGTCTCAAGTGCCTCACGTAGACTCTACTAATGATTGCCTGGGTCAGGCTGTGATTCTAGTGCAGAGGTGCTGTTAGATGCAGAGATCTGAAGCATTCAGCTGGATTGGGGGAGGAATCCTCTTTCCATTTATTATATTCCTGTTTTAACTTCATGGCCTGAGCCTTGCCCTATGCACCCTGTTTACTGCGTGTTTCATAAAGGCCAGAGGACTCATCCTGTTGCTCTGAAACTGCTTAGCCCATSTTTGGATGGATTTACTGTTAAGGAGGAACAAACGGTTGCTTAGGAAAGCACTGTATTTAAAAAGAGAGCCAGGCTGGACTTTTTTCCAACAAACAAATAAAACCCAGCAACTCTTAGCTTGGCATGGACTTTGCCGTTTTGTTTGTTGCATCACCCCATTGTCTTCTCTATCCCTTCTGTTTTTTAATTTCTTTGTTATGCATTTCACAACCCACAGCCTGGATACTGTAATTCCTGAAGGAATGCACAGCATAATGAATASTGCATGATCACAAAATAGTTCACCTCGTGCAAAGCTCTAGCAAAAAACGATGCATTATGGCTGTTTCCCAATCTTCCCTGCTTCACTGGTTTCTTTTATTTGGAGAAATTCTTTCAGCTTCTCTTCACAGGGGCTACCCTGTGAGAGGAAGTGTAACCTTTCTCCACCCAGCAACAAAAATGCAATGGTTTTGGATCATTTCCCATTTCCATGATGTCTCTGTACAACATCACGTAAGCTAAAGTGGCCTGTACCTTCTTCCCGGGGCTGCAGGGAGGGGAACTAGGATACAGAGATGCCGGGTGACCCACACAGGACAGCACATGGAGAAACAAGCCCTGCCTCTAGCAGAGACAGCTTTGCCAGACTGCCGGGGCCACAGTTAACAGCASAACTTTTTAATCTGGGGGTTTTTAGCAGCATTTCCATATACCGAGGTATTAATTAATGGCTTATTTAAAAGGTCAGGTTGTTGAGTTTCTTATTTAGTAAATTGGGRTTTTGAGATGCACTTCCACAGACCMAGATATTAATTAAAGGTTTATTTTAAAAAGTCAGGTTGGCATTTTTAAGAGTCTCATTTCCGCAGCGGTTCCCGGGCACAGCGGMGGCCGGGAGGTCCCGGCAGGACCAGGGAACCAGAGAGGGCCGGCATCGCCTCCGGAATCGCGGCTCACCGGGCCCAGGACGCTCGGCAGGGGCTGCCCAGAGAGCCCGGGCAGGAGGGGGAACGGCTGGGCCGGGTGGGGCCGGCAGCCCTGCCCCG
>NW_026623307.1:1198885-1330695 GCF_030028575.1 Malurus melanocephalus
GCGTGTGGCTGCGCTGCCTTCCGGCCCTCCCTGCGCTCCGGCCTCCTGCCCTGCCCGCCCTGCCGTGGCCGGGGGCTGCCACGGGGCTCTGACCGGGCCGGCGGGAGTGGGGACAGTCCGGGGACGCTGTGCCCCGGGCAGCACGGGGAGGCTCCCCCGGCCACACGCTGTGAAGAGTCGGGGCGTTGAKGGGCTTGGGAGGTTGTAGAAGGGGATTTTCAGTGGTTGCAAGAGCTTTGTTTTTCTGTCATTGGGCTCTCGACCCCGCTCCACTGCCCCCAAGTTGTCTTTTTCTCCTGGAGACACGCAGTCTGTCTGCAGTGTAATCACATCGCTTATCTGTTCCAGTGCTGTTTGCTCTCCCCTCCCTGTGGCCCTTCCAAGCTGGGCTGTGCTGGCTGGGAAGGATGGGGAGCTCAGCAGCAGCAATTGTGGGTGCTGAGACACGGGACAGGCACAGCAGGGATGTGTTCSTCAGCTAAAGACTGGGTTTAACTAACGTGCTTTACCATTTCCAAACTCTGCTTTCTCTAGCCCAGATTTCTAGCTCAGAAGAAAGATGARTTGCGTTTGGTAATACTCTCATCTTTACTTGTTTTTCCATGTTGCTAACACAAGAAGAGAAGTCATCTTTAAAAGCTGCAGGAAAATGTGGTGCAAATACACTCTCTCTTAAGGAAAGCCTTCAGAAAGCATCAGGGTGACCCTTGACCTCAGACACAAGCGAGGACCTCAAATGAAATACCAGTTTCTGTTCCCTTCACAGAGCTTGGACAGCAAAGTTTGATAGACTTTGTTTCAGCTACTTCCGTGCTTCTGCCTTGCAGAGGTATTCAGGAAGGAAGGGACAAAGCTTGAATCATATTTCACAAAAGCAATCTAAAGCCTGAAGATTGCCAAGTATTTTTGTCCTTATGCCTTGCTTGTACGAAAAGAGGAYCTTTGGGGTCTTTAATCTAGAAAATGTCTGATTTGTGACTGTATTTCTTTTAAAAGTTCTGCTCCTAATACACATAGCTTTGTTAATCTAGTTTAGCCTAAAGGAGGATGTTTTTCTAAACATTTCTTGCCAGAAATAAACTAGTAGATGTGTAGCCAGCTAGGTGAAACTGTGAGTTAGTTCCTAGAAGTGTTGKTTGAGAGGAGTCCATGGTAATTGTAGGACTTGAAACCTTGCAGTATGACCATGAGGTCACCAGCTGCCTGCCCTGCCGTGTTTCTGTGAGTCAGTAACTTCGGACTTTGGCTATTTCTGTATGGTCTTGTGCTGATGAGTTATGTTTTGTCAAAGTGCCTTTCCCTAGGGTTTGTTTCACCTCTGGGACGAAATGTTTACTTAACAGTCCACAGAACTGTGCTGGTCAGAAGAGAAAAAGACAAGGTAGTTCCCAGTGCTGTGAGTCTGCTGCTGCATGTGCTAATTGAGTCATTTCAGACTTCCTGACCTTATCAGCTTAGTTCTGGCCATGTGGTGGTTTGAAGAGAGACACCCTTCCCCAGCTTCCTCTCTCTCTTTCCAATTTTGGATTCTGCTTGGGGGGAGGGATGGCATCTTCTTGCACAGYGTATCTCAGCTGTACACCACAGTCTCAGGATGGTTTTCTGTTTCCTGCTTGCCTCCTGTCCTTGAGAGCTGCCCAGCTCCACTGGGAAAGGCTGAACTCAGTGGATGTTGGAAGAACTGCCTCCCGTGGGAGCAGGTGATGCATGAGTTACTCCTGCCTGTGCAAGGCCACGCTTTCAAGACTATTTGCTTTATTTACATTACTGATATGCTTAAAAACAAGCTTCTTTTATCAGAAGAATTTCCATGTGTCACTTGATCCACTGGGCATCCTGACACAGCCCTACATAGCTTGTGGTGATCTAAGCGTGAAGGAGCAGTTCTTCTGCAGTGCTGTGGGTTTGTTCTGACCTTGTGTGGACAAAAGGTTTCTGTGGTCTGATAGTTCAGGGATCAACTAGAAACCTTTGGTAAAGTCCTGTCAGCAGCATTTGCTGGGACTGCCTTTCCCATTTATGTGCTTTTCACTTAAAACCTGGGGTCTCTAAACCTGCCAAAAATAAATAGGACTGAAAAAAACTAACCAAGCTTACAACAGGTGAAAGATACGAATGTACAGTGTCTTTTACAGGACTCAACCGAAGGTGATGTAGTTGCAGCCGTGTAAGTTGCAAATGGAGCAAGCTGCTAATTGATCTAAGGAAAGTACAATGTGTGTGTGCACTGAATTTGTTGCTCATAAGGGATCGAGGGCCTCATTCCTCCATTCCCATGCAAGTGTGCAGTGCTTGATGTCAAGTTGCTACAGTCATGTTTGCTTGTAGCTTACCAGAGCTCTTGGGATAAATCTCTGTTCTGGAAACTGAGTGGCTCCCAAATATATTTTTTTAAAAATTTGAGTACAAAGCAAATTTAGAATCAGAATCTGCCATTAATACAGAGGTGTAACTGTTTGGGGTTGTGTTCATCCAGTGCAAACAAGATTGTACCTTTTAATATTTAACCATTTGCAGATGGTATGTCAAACACAGCTAAAGGGGTGAGTTACAGTCWATTTCTTTCCCTTTTGGTCTTTGAGACATGTACATGTCGGGCCTTTGGGGTTTGAGGTTTCCTGGAGTAGTACTGGCAGCATCCCTGTGCARTGGAGGTGTGGCTTACACTAGCCAAAAGACGCTGCTAGTGGTGCAAGTTCCTCAGTTCTGAGGTTTTTCATCTGCRTCTATGGATGGGGCAAATATTTCACTTCAGGTTCTTAACTTGCTTTCTTTCTTTTTGGTTTTACGTTGCTCACTTCAGCTCCTTTTCAATTAGTGGACTTTTAAACTGTTCTTTTGTCTTGCTGGCTTATGATGCCAGGTGAACCCAGTGGTACTCCTGTAGCACTGGTAGAAAGGAAGTTCCTCAAGCAGCATCTTTAATTAAATATCTTCATGTGGATTATCTTTTGGCACTCGAAGTAACACTGCTGTTAGAAAAGTGAACTGTTTCAGCTCCTAGGACTGGGATTAACTGCTCCTTGGAGGCCTTTGCTTTAAGGGAATCCAGACTTGAAACTGATTATTTTTGAAAAGGGAGAGGGGAGGGCAAGAAAACTTTGCTTGGATTAAATGGCTTACTCAGACTTTATTCACACTTTAAGGAGAAACTTTTTTGTATGGAAAAATTTTACAATGTGGAGAAATTTCAATGTGGGCATCACAGACAAACATTAAATATTTTTTAATCCTGTATGTTACAATGTGAAGCATTTTTAATGATGTGAGTCGAAAATTAAGCCGAAGAACAGGTAGGTAGAGTAGCTTTCCTAACATCTTCCTTTAYTGCTGTTTTAAGAAGCTGGATCTCATGACACCAACGAACAAATTATCTGTTTCCATTGCTGTTGCAATTGTGTTGAAACTGTGGCACCACTCTTGTCTCARTTCAGGTTTGCCTCAGGTCCTTTCTGTTTTCAGGACATACCTTTGGTAGAATCTGCTTCAGTGGTTTTTTTTCCCACTGTGGTCATTAGTTCAGTCTCCTATGGGTGGAACAGCGGCAGCTGAGGAATTTCAGCTCCTGTGTAATCCATGGCTGTTCAGAAATCCAGTGGTTGCTCAGCCTTTTTCTGTGTMTGAGGCAGTGTGCATGGAGGCTGTTGGACTTTGCTGTGGGAGAGCAAGGACAAARGAGATGACTCCAAATTGTTCAGGAGTGTTCTTAAAAACTAGCAGCTATATGGCACCTATCTCAGAGCTTAAGAAGATGAAACCTTTGCCTCATCTGCTGGGCTCTCCTTGGAGTGCTCAACACTCTCTGTGTTGGCAGAAGCCCCTTGTGAATGGGGCTCTGTTGAGARTATTGAGATTTGGCTGGGTTGGTTTGTTTTACCTGGATGAAGTGTGGCTGGAATAAGCTGTCCTAGCAAGCCTGTGGTTTGGCTGATGCTTACTGAGGCCCTTCAAGGAATGTTTTGTAGGTGCTGCATGCAATAGACAGACATGTAGAGTTTTTTTGTGGAAAAGCAGGCATAAACTGCATTTAGGGTAGAGAAATACRTAAGTGCTAGAAGAGCAAGTACAAGAAAATTAGTGTGATGAGATGTTATGCCCTGATTTTTCTGATAACTGAGTTGTGTGGTGAGTAATAGAGGGTTGCAAAAGAGCCAGGCCCTGTTGCAGTGCTTTTATACTGTTAAGCTGCACTGCCTGTCAGTGGAGGTAGCCAGGTTTCTTTCTAGGTTGTAGGTCCAGTGAATTCTGGACAGTTTTCTGTATGATGGGAATATCTTATTCTAGTGATAAATTATATTCATTGTCCTCTCTGCATTTCCACTCCCCTCTCCTCCATAAGGAAAAAAAAAAAAAAAAAGGACAGCTGCTGTTTGCATCTAAGATGAGTGAGTGAAAAATGCAGAGCTTCTTAAGTCTAACTTGGAATACCTGATTTTGCAGGTGTCATTCATATTTGCTGTGAAGTCCATTTGTTAATGTTTTATTTTCATTYATAGACTCCTTTATTTTCAACTTTGCATGCCTGTGTATAATGATTAGGACAGACATGTCTAAGGCAAATCTTGTTATAATAGTCTGTAAGTCAGAGTAAGTCTGACAGAGGGACAGGACAAAGTCCATTTCCAAATCTGAGAAAAATACAAACCGTTGGAAAATATCTGATGGGATGTGCATGCTGAGGCTGAGGCAATTTGTGTGAAGCGTCCCATGTTGTGTGAGCTGCTCATACCTTCCCCTTGTGTTTCTGGATTCTTCTAACTTCTAATTAATATTTGTATCRATGTAGTGAAGATAAACATATATTACTATTCAGGCTTTACCCTCTTCTGTAGTCTCAGATGTGTCCTTATTGAACACTTTGAGATGCAGGTCTTTAGTGGGGAAAGGAATTTTTAAGRTGATTAACTGGTGTGCTGCATTGGTACTGCTTTTTTAATGCAAAGATAAACACTGATTGTAGAAGCTGAAGGTGGTGGTGTCATATGGAGTGAGATGTTGCTGTAAATACAGAGCAATTACTTCATGGAGTAAACTGTTATTCTTTATCTAGTGAGAGAATCAAAATTTCGGTGGCAGTTTGTGCTTTGCTGTTCCTTTAAAAGAAGACTTTTGTGTGAGCATGTGAAGTGTTTTCAGAGGCTGCTCAGGAGTAAGGGCTCCTTTGTACAGTGCTGGTGGGGTTGGGTACCTACACATAGTTGTTGATAACTTGGACTTCAAAGTTTTGTTTTKCAAAAGCCTTTTGAGGCAAGCTGGTTGACTGTGCTTGCCCTAGGCATGGGCAGTGTGAAAGGTTTAACCTCAGGCTTGGGAGTCATGAATTCCGTATGGGGAGTATGGGATGGGTGGGAATTACCTGTTTATTGCTTTACCTCTAGGGAAGGTAAATAAGAAAAGCCTGTTTACACTGTTTACACACCCAACCATGGAAAGCAACTATTGCTTGTTTTTCCTTTTGGTTGGTGCAAGTGAAAATATCTTGGGGAATGTGGGGTTGTGATTAGAGGAGGGGTGGAATTTTAGATAGGCATTTGGCCTAAGGAATGTGCCTTAGTGTTTTGCTATTATGTTACAGTCCAGATAACTCTGAATTMATTTCCCTTATTCTTTCAGCTGTTTTTCAAGATCATAATGCAGCAGAAAAATGAAAAGCCATAGAAGACATTTGCTTTGGCAAAGAAGTCAGCTGCTGGCCCAGTCTGGAAGATGGACCACTGCTTTTGGGAAGCTTGGGAAATACTGCTTCCAAAAGCAATTTTTCCTAACTTAGAAGRAAAGACAGAGTGCTCAGCTATTTGTGAGCTTAAATCACAACAAACTGTACAGAAGACTGCGGTGCAGAAGGAAGACACTTGAGCTCTAAATCAGGTGGGCTCCTGATGTGCTTCTAAATGCAGAAATCTCTCCAAWACCCACTCTTGAATCATACAGCTTTCCTTACAAAACTACTGAGAGCAAAAATACCCTGTCCTTGTCGCAAAGCWGAAAGCTCATCTGGAGAAGCAGTGAGGAAACTCAACAATGGATCCTTTCAGAGCAAAGATCCCTTGAATGAAGAATTTGAAACTGTTGCTATTCTCAATAGCATCTCTGGCAATATCCAGTATGTCTCATGTGGTTCKCTGGAAGGTGCTGCCTTACCTGTAAAGAAAGGTGGTTTTGTATATAGCAGGGAACAGAGCAATGATGATGAGGGCAACACAGTCCTGGTAGTTCTAAACAACTATAAAAGGAAATGCTGTTGCAAAGGGAGTGGAATGGAACTTGTGGCCCCTTGACAGCTCTAAAGAGGTCCAAATTTAACCATCATACTGTAAAAAAGAGATTTTTATTTATGATGCATAAGAAACTTTCTATGGTTAGGTTTCGGTATAGAATCATAAAATTCCCGAAACTTCGAGCAAGAGGTAAGACTTGCAAATTAAGAAGAATCAAACGAAGGTGGGTGCAGAAAGTTACAAGGGACCATCAAGAAACGCTACAGCGGGATTTTGAAAGTGGATTGTGTAATTGGTTTTCTTACTGGAAATCTAAAAACAACCGTCTTTGGAAGCGGTACAGCTTATCAGATATGAACAATAATACACCCAAATCTTTAGGAGAGGAGAATGAAATATGTGCACCTGAGATCTGCCACACGCAGGATGTGTCTGCTGAGCCGTGTTCTGAGGATCCAGAATCCAGAGGGCAGGATGGCAGCGTGGATGCTGTCCCACCAGAACTGCGTGTTAGAGTTTCYTTGGAGGCAGAGACTTTGCACCGGGTGGAGACCAACGGGGCTCTGGCAGAGGATCATTGCTCTGACATTGTTGTCTCTGTGATGGGAAAAGAAATTGCTGTTTCAGATCAAGATGGTGCAGAATGCAAGGAGGTTGTGGGTGTRGATGGAATGATACTGTTGCAATCCTCCTTGCAGGATTCTGATGTCAATGATAATTTTGCAAATGGACCTTTWTCCATGGAGCTGACACAGGAGGACAATGAGGACAGCTCTAGCCAGATGGAAGTAGAAGGCTCCTTGGACATTTTTAGTTCAAAATTGCTAGATCACCCTTACTGTAAAAGTCCTCTTGAGGAGCCTKCACCAGAAAGCACAGGACTGAAATCAGGAGCTCGGAAGGGAGGCAAAAGGAACAGTCAGAAAACTTCCCAGGTGGCTGATGARCAGTTGGCAACGTGGCTTTGTGGTATACCTTTTACATATCTTGGGGCATCCAGGAATTTCTGAAAACTGCTGCATGTGTTGTGGATTTTGCATATTCTGTTAATTCCTTTGTAAAAATGGTTTCTTACCATGTAAAGGTCACTTAGCATAACATTTGATGAAGTAAGGCTTCAAAGAGGAGACTTCCATGAAGGAGGGACAAATGAATGTTTGTCTGACAAGCTATTTTAAGATATTATTTTGTTTTAGAGAATACAATGTAGTTTAATTGGAATCTTTGTGGAAAATTGTTGATAGAAATTTTAAATGTCTTACTGTGTGGGATCAAAAGGTTCAGGTTTTTACGTGGTTGACATTGTTATTCTTAATATGGTTTTTGAAAATCTTAGGTATTGTAATGCTTCCTTCTACCGTTATACTCTCTTCTCTTGGTCTTAAACAAAATCACTTTAACTAAGGTTTTAATAGCCGRATATTATTCATTGCCCCTTAGTTTTCTCTCCAGTTGTTCATAAAGTAGGCTTGATGAATCCTATTAGACCATATTTTTTAAAAAGACAAGACTAGTCTTAGCAAAGGTTCAGCAAAAAGGCGTTGGGGTTTTTCTATGCTATGCTGAGCGTGCAGTATTTGATAGTCTCTTTAAAGAGGAACACGATAAAAATAGTAATTGGTGTCTTATTTATATGTAGCAGCACTCTACACACATGGTAAGGAGCAGTAAGCTAACACATTGTGCCATCTTGTGCCATCAGTGTAACTTCAGTGATGTTCTAATGACTTCCTTTGGAGAAATTGGCTTTTTAGAGTCCCATAAACCTGAAGTTGATGTCAACTAGTGTTAAAGGAATTGTTTGAAATTCAACATGCTCTGATTTTTCTGCCCAACTTTTTGTCCTTTACTTTTGCAATTGATTTCTCTAAAGCAAAACGTGAAGAAGGAGATTCCTCAAGAGAGGAGTTAGCTTTCCACATCCTTGTCTGCAAGTTAGTGTGAGATATGTTTCTCTGTGACTGGCTTTATGTGATCTAGCCAGGATGAGATGTGTGAAAAATGGAGAGAAACTGTGGTAACCCAGTGAACAGACCACTTCTGCAATGGAGTTTTAAAGTTTGTCCRTCAGAAAAAGAGATGTAGGACTTCTGTAACAGGCAAAAACAAAGGTTGTATCAGGGTGGCAGAAGTTAAAGTTTTGTGGTCTGATGGTATAGTCCTSTTTTCTCAACTGAAAAGCTGTGAAGAATTTTAATTGTGGTGTAACTGTGCACAGGAACTCTTGTGGGTTTAGGAGTGTTGTTAATAWTTAACTGCACCCTAAAAWATAGTGCTAACCTGGTAAGAGTTCSTGGGATAGAAACGTGAAGGAGGTGCAAGTGTTAGGGCTGCTCTCGGGTTTTGAATTTCTCTGCAGCAGCTGAACTTGGATGTTAATGGRCTGCAATGCTTAGTGTATTCAGAAGTGCTATTAGGTATCAAACAGCCCCATGGTAAATCCTGTTCGTGATGGGTGACTGATGTTGCCCCAGAGCTGAACTTTGTATTCTCTTCCTTGAGTTACACCGGCTCAAGYGAGGTCAGTATCTAGCTGGAGGTCTGGACTTCTTCTGCTCTTAGTTGTAATGACAAGAACAATCCTTCCTCAGTGTATTAATAAAGAGCTTTTAAATTTTCTGTGTATTAAAACAGAATAAGGTGCACTCATAAGCCCCATGCATTGTTTGAGTAGACTTGTTGCCAGAGTGAGAAATGTCCTGGTCACAGTGTACTGAGATGTAAGGGATAAAAATTGTTAGGCAACTGAGTGGCAGAGTTGTGAGGAAGGTTCTTTCGCCATGAAGAATGCTTCCGTGTGGTCTGATCTCTTCAATCCTTCCTCCCTTCTGTCACACTTCTTGTTATGTCTTCACTGCTGTTCTCAGCTCATTGTGTTTTGGGTTTTCTGCTTCCTCTCTCTCCTTTGGCTTCTATTCGTACTGCTGTTCTTCTGGCACCCTTTTTGTCCAGTGTTTCTTTCTCCCATCTTGCTTCTTCCTATCCTGATCCTGCAAATTTCCAGGAAATGTTAAAAGCCTTAGTAAGCATACAGTGCACTATCCAATGATGCTCTCTGCCATCACACCCTGGCCTCAGAAGAGTCCTGGACTTTGGATTAGTGCAGTTTCCCTGGACTCTGATCTCAGATCCAGCTTTCTGTACACACCAACTTTCTGTGCAAAGAACACGTTTTCTGCTGTATCTGAAAATTCATTTTCAGAAAGCTGGACAACTTGGCCTTTCTTTCTCTTGTTTACCAGCAAGTGTTGAAATCCTGTTCTCCATTCTCTTTCATTCTCAGAGTGGTTTTGGATGCTTGTGTGGAATTTGTATCTCCAGCATTCCAGTTTTGTATTTGAGGAAGAAAAAGTCTCTTTCCTAGGTTTTCCAATTCCTTCAGCATTCATCTCTTCATTATTTCCRAGTTAATATTTTTGTTTCTGGTGTTACGATTGCTCAGTGCTTTCCTGGGCAGTGGCATGACTGTCTGTGTCACCTTAAATGCCATTCCTAGGACACAAGGGTAAAGGAGTTAAACTTGCTGGGAGTCTGTCTGGCGTCTTYTCTGTTCACTGTGGTGTGGCAGCGGAACTGAGCAGACTGCAAACGCTGCCAGCTCCAGCTGCCTGCTTTGAGGAGAGTCATTCTGCCTGCCATAAGGACAGGATACTGGCTTTTCAGTGAAACCTGTTGCAGGAACTGATGGCTTTTCACATTGCAKTAAAATGATTTAAAATGCTAATTGAAGTAGGGAAGGGGATGGATTCTTCTGTAGCACTGGTATAATTAGTGCAATGTAGATATGCGTGTATATGGCAAGAACAGGAGCTGATCTTTTCCTGTAAAGCTGAGTGATCAGATTCATGCCTTTTTATTTTTGTCCTCTTCCCCTACCCCCGCTTTTATTTAATGTTGCCAATTTGAGCTTAGTTTTCTTAAATATATACTTGCTATGTGTGRTGCTGCATGTTGCTTGGGTGCAGAGTGACTGCTGCTTTTACTTGTAAGAACTCAGAGTTTTATTGGACTGGTGAACTCAGAAGGTTTTTATGTGTTTGCACTTTCATTTTTCTGGTATTTAAAGGATTCCTAGATGAAGTTATGAAGAAATACGGCAGTTTAGTACCACTCTGTGAAAAAGATGTCATGGGAAGATTAAAAGAAGTCTTTAATGAAGATTTCTCCCATAGGTGTGTAGCAAGTATTACATTCTACACCTGGTAAAGGACAAATCACTTGCAYTGCTACTGCATGTTCCACATATAACAACTAGCAGAAAGCAGGCCATTTGGCATGACCTTGACTTGATTTTTCTCTACTTTTTCAATCCTGTTTTAGAAAACCTTTTATCACCAGGGAAATCATGAAGTATCGGGAAAAACATCCAAAACCCTCCACTTGCAATTTCCGAGTCTTCTATAATAAGCACATGCTAGATATGGATGATTTGGCTACACTGGAAGGCCAGAACTGGCTCAATGATCAGGTCAGAAATACTTGGTGTTTATGTGCTTCCCTAACTCTTTTTAGCYCATATATGTTAGCCTATACACTTGTACTCCTTCTGCTGACATTATAGGTGGATTGTCCTTACTTTTCACTTGACAAGGACTGGTGGGCAGCTTTTACAGKGACAGGTGCAGTAAGTCTGGAGGCTGGGAGGTGTCACAACTAGACTGTTTCCWTTTGAAGAAATGGTGTTGCACTGTTTTGATAAAATAGTGGCTACCCATATAGGTTTTAGTGACTTTCCCCATCCCCAGCTTGTGCAGATTACATGAATGACAGTGTGAAATAGCAAACTGTGGCCCACAGCCAAAAAACCAGGAAGGCTGCAGAGCCCAGGGCATGCACCAGTACACTTAAATTGAAKTAAACTGCATTTAAGATTGAGGCAGACTTCAAGCAGCTAGTTACAGTCTCTCCAGGCTGACTGCTATGAGTTGCAGAGTKCTTGTCCTTCAGACAATGTGGCTGTAGAGGCTCCTCTCCATATTGCTGGTTTAAGTGGGTAGGGGCCTATGTTTTCTGGGCACTTATGAATTTGGGTCTTAAAAAAYTGTGATATATGTATTTAACTATTTACTAACTCTTACAGATAATTAACATGTATGGTGAACTCGTAATGGATGCAGTCCCTGAAAAGGTGAGAGGGTTTTGTTATTTTGCCAATGTACCTAATGAGAGATGGAGAGGGAAGGGTGGAACTGTGCACACTTCAAATGTAGAATTGAGATTCAACTCAATSATGTTCTGAGTGGTTCCATTTTAATTTGTTGCTATGTGCTGCTCAGATTTTCTGCTTTTCCCTTTTCAGTGCTGTTGCTCTTGTTTCAGGAACTGACTGAATTAGCTCTGCAGGTGTCTCTGTGGTAACCTAATGTTACTGATGTACCTGTAGAAGACACATGGCCTGTTTTGACCTATCCCACTCTCCTTTCTTCCCTAGAGGTTTCTGTTTCCAGCTTGTTTGCTTCTAAAGTGCAGTATTCATGCCCTTGCTCACCAGTCTGGTGTTTCAGCTGAAATTCCTGATGAAGATGGATTTCTGCTGAGATGACAAACCATGAGTGTTAGCATCTGAACCATGCACATGTGCTGCTTGCACTCACCCTCCCGCCCACCTCATAGCTGTGGGGGCTGTAACAGCTCAAGCTGTGTCAGCTGCCTGCCTGGTGAATGTGAATTTGTGTGGAGCTGTTTGGTTCCTTGGCAGTATTGACTCTGTTTTGTGCATCCTTAACAGAATGCTTACAGCTTTGCAACTGCAGTGCCTAACTGTTGGTGGCAGTTGAGAAAAAGAAAGCGAAAAAAAAGTAATCAGGATAACACCCTCCCCCCATTCTGTGTCTAAATTTGCAGCAGTGACAATTATAAAAACCCATCTGTT
Source organism: Malurus melanocephalus (assembly GCF_030028575.1). Classification (NCBI taxonomy): domain Eukaryota; kingdom Metazoa; phylum Chordata; class Aves; order Passeriformes; family Maluridae; genus Malurus; species Malurus melanocephalus. The sequence continues at coordinate 1,210,976 of NW_026623307.1, forward strand.
TACTAGTARGGCAGAACAATTTTCAGGTGAGACCACAAAGGAAGAACCCAACAAAGCTATTTTTAGATGAGCTCTGCACAATGTAACTCTTAAAATCTTCAAGCTCGGAAGAAAGAGCACTGTTGCTTTGATTGGAGGTGATGGTGATTCTTCATTAGTATTCTCCATATTTCCTGAGTGTATGCTAGGCTTGGAGTATTGGAGATTGTATCTGTTTGCTTGTGTCTGCTTTTCCTTCGTAGTGCATAATTGAAATCCTCATGGGAGATTTTGTGCGGGTACCTCAGAATGTGGTTTTGAAGTCTGTTGGCATAGCTAATGGGTGTTAGACTGTGTTTTCAGATGCTGAATTTTCTAAATTTTTTTCAAGTAACAAGCTTCTACCACGTCTACACTAGCAGAATTATTAAAAACAGATGTTGCAGATTTCTGTTTGTATTAATCTGTTCCTATAATTGCAAGAAGCTAAGCACAGGGAATAATAGTGTTAACCTGGAGCTAATTTTTTTTTTTCATGAGCCTGCATTTTTTGGTCATAAATGCAGGTTTTTACTTACAAAATGGATCTGTCATACTTTCAAAATACTTCTCAGTAGCAGAATATTGTTCTTGTCAGGAGCTGGTCATAGTAGTTGAATACCAAAGACAATGTTGTTGGATTAAATCTCATAAATGTTTTGATCATTTTCTTTTTCTGAGTCTCAGCTTTCAGCAACTAAAGCCAGACGTTACTCCCTTCTCCACCMCCCCCGCTTTTCCAGTCCAGTGTTCTCTTCCTTGATCCCTGTAAAGAACAACAAAAACTAACTCCTTGTCCTGGTGTTTTTTTCGAAGTCTGTCCCCAACAAAAAAATTAAACATGCTATGCCTGGAGATACAAAAATGTAAATATAAATGCTGCAATGGCTCACATAATATATTATAAGGAAATAAGKCTTGTTTTATTAGCTTGCTGAAGAACAGCAATAGTTGAGGCTTGGCAAAGCCTGTGTTTGTCCCTACTGGGGTTCTGTTTCTAAACCTGCATTAAATATTGCCTCATTACAAGTTGTTTTGTATAAATTATCCTGGGGGAAGGGGAATGACTGTGCATGAAAATGTCTGTGCTCATTCCTCCTCTCTCTCTCTCTGTTTTTAGGTTCATTTCTTTAACAGCTTTTTTCATAGACAGCTCGTAACCAAAGGATATAATGGGGTAAAACGATGGACTAAAAAGGTACCTTTAACACAGTGCTCGGGTTCTGCTGGGCTGGGCTCARTCACTRTCTTGAAGCTGGGTTACAGTGGGTKATTTGCAAAAGATGGGTTAGCAAAGGAGCTGTACAGAGTGGGGAGGGCTTGATGAAAATAGTGTGGCACTATTCAAGTTAGTACGGGTATGCTGTGAGAATGTACTTCGAATGGCTACATCTTCAGTGGGAGGTTATCTCTTTGTGTATGTTGTTAATTTAACTGCAAGAAATGTCTCTTACTGCTCCTGACAGTGCCAGGTACACTAATCTACAGGAGAGCAGACTTAATTCTGCTTCTTCCTTTTATCTCACACTGGCATTCTTTGACAAAATCAAATTGTTACTCTGAGTAACACATACCAGGTACTAGAAAGCAGAAATTAGAGACCTGTGGTTAATAAGGCAGATGTTCTCATGACAGGAACAGAATTCACCTTGCTTTCCAGAGCCCATACCAGATCATGGGTGTGACATTTTAAGGGGTAGCTAATGCAAGAAGAAATATTCTTTTTTTCTTTTCTATTCTATGAACATTTGTCCTTTCTAATATGGGAGATGAGGCAAGACTAATCAAAGGCCGTGTTTGAATGTATGATCTTTCTGCAGAAGTACTTAAATAGCACACATCTGTGAAATGCTAGAGATGAACTCATTATCCAAATATAAAATCTTTTCATATAATTTATTAAAAATCTCTTTAAAGAGAGATGGAATATCCATGYTTAATATTCCCACATATTATTTTTTAAACATTCTTTTTCTCCAGCAACCCAAGTTTTGTAAAAAGCCCCAGAATTAAGGTAGATTCTGGAAGCAGAATCTGTATTGCTGTTGCTGCTGAGAGGTAACCAATGAAAGCACGACAATTGTTCAGACATTTACAGTTAAATTCCTGGAGAATCTCTCAAGCAAGAATGAGAACTAAGCAGTTTCCATGGGAAGAATTCTGTAGACTCCTTCATCCTGCAATGTGCAATTAAGGGGAGCTTGTTTGTGCTCTTTAAACACACCAGAGTATTGCACTATGTTTTATAAATGTTCTCTCCTGGGATACAGGAGATCCTRTTCTTTCTGCAGTGGTTTCAGAGCTCCTGTTGGCATCTGTCCTGATCAGCCATCAGACTGGCACTCCTGATCCACTGTCATGGCACAGAGCTGGCTCTGCTGTCTTGCTGAAGTGAATATGCCATAGTTCTTTCTATGTGTCAGCTCTTAAAGACCCCACTTTTGGCTGCCTCTTTCCACTCTTCTGATGCAGGTTTGCACACCTGCAGTAATCCAACAGCTAAAGCCACATGAGGACCTTGAGTTTCGTGTGACTCTGCCGTTGCTGGACACCACAGAAGATGTAGTTCATTTATCTTATTCCAGTTTTCCTTTGTGGTCTCAGCTTGCTGCTGGCTGACATCCCCCTGCTTCTCTCCAAGAATGATGGATTGTTGTGTAGTGAATCCGGGCAGGAAACAGCTTCTGCAGGTGGGAGCAGGGTCGATGCTTGTCACAATCAAAGGACTGTTGTGAGCCAGGCTGGGCTGATAACTGCTGTGAATGCCCAGACCTTTTTGTCTCTTCAACTTCCATTGTTACTCAAGAAATAGACTTTTCTTTCCTACAAAAGACCTGCCCTTGCCAGTAGTGTTGCAATTATGTACTGCTCAAATTGCACAGTGCTTAAAAAAAAGGAAAAAAGTATAGAAATCTTCCATAGGATGAGTTAATTTAGTTCAGTATTCTATTTTTGCATATTTTCTGGATTGTGCCGCTGAAACCCCAGTAATTAGACACTCGTTTCAAGAGGAGCTGGGAGAAGRAAGATCATGAAAGGCCCTGGCTTGGCTGGCTTCCAAAAGCATAAGGGCTCATCTGCCACAGAGACACTGGGGGTGTTACATCTGATCTACTTGTTCTYTACTTCAAGACCTTTTTGCTTGTTTGCTTGCCTGTGACCACAGTGCATCTGCTGCAAAGTTAGGTTTGAGAAAGGATGAATCTGCTCTACCTTCTTCCCYCCCTTTCCTCTGCTCACCAAAGCATCCTGCCCTCCTCTGCCTTCCTCTGGCACATCCCACAGCCTGTGTTAGAGCAGAAAGAGTCCAACTGCAAACTTGCAGTTTTTGAGGGGGTGTCTGTARTTACAGTTTCTTTGTGGTTTAGGTTGGGACCTTACAGATCATCCAGTTCCACCCTCCTGCCATGGGTGGGARCACCTTCCACTGTCTCAGGCTGCTCCAAGCTCCATCCAACCTGGCCTTGGACACTTCCAGAGATCCTGGGGYTGCCACATCTTCTCTGGGCAACCTGTGCCAGGCCTCACCACCCTCACAGGGATGAATTTATTTCTTACATCTAATCTAAACCTCTCCTCTGTCAGTTTAAAGCCATTCCCTCTTGTGTTTTCACTCCATGCCCTTGTCTAAAGTCCATCTCCAGCTTTCTTGTAGCCCCTTAGGTACTAGAAGGTGCTATAAAGTCTCTATCCAGACTGGAAAGCTCCAACTCCTCAGTCTCTCCATAGCAGAGGTGCCTCAGGCCTCTGAATATCTCTTTGTCTTCCTCTGGACCTGCTCCAACAAGTCCACCTCCTTTTTACATCAGGGGCCTCCGAGCTGGACGCAGCACTGCAGGTGTGGTCTCCCAGGAGAGCAGTGGAGGGGCAGAATCTCCTCCCTGACCTGCTGGACACTGCTTGGGATGCAGCCCAGGATGCAGTTGGTTTTCTGGGCTGTGAATGGGCTGTAAATGCACATTTCTGCAGTGTTTCGAGCTTCTCATCAACAACCCAAAGTGTGTCACCTACCCACAATGCAGCTGTGATAGAAATGAGTGGTATTCACACTGGGCAAGTGTCATTACTGAAGAGGTCTRGCTAACCTAAATTGAGGCATGATTGTATTGCCATCATTATCTAAAAAATCCCACTTGAACACAGATGTTGCAGTGCAACCTGAGCAGGATTTTGCCACAAATACAATGTTATGATACTGTACAAGTTTCCTCAGGCAGTTTCTGGGCTGTAATTGTGTTTTTGTGCCTACGAATAAGTTGTGTATGAGGTAAACATGAAGAATGTGGTGAGAGAGTGGAGGGGAAAAAAGAAGACTTCAGTTATGGGGTAGCAGAAAGGAGACTTGGATATAATTAATTTCTTGTTTTGYTGTGTTCTGCCCGTGGAACACTCTCTAATATATGTTGTTTTTTTTTTTTGTCAGGTGGACTTGTTCAAAAAGACTCTCTTGTTGATTCCTATTCACCTGGAAGTCCACTGGTCCCTCATTACTGTGAACATCCCCAGTCGAATTATTTCATTTTACGATTCCCAAGGCATTCATTTTAAGTTTTGTGTAGAGGTAAGAGTGACAGCTGTGTCTGAAAAGTTTGAACTGTCTTCTTAAACAAAACACTCCCCCCTTGTTTCTGTTCAGCCATAAACTTTAAATGTGGTATGTCTGTCATTGTCTTGCTGTGTATGAAATGAGAATCAGCCTGTCCTGCTGAGGAGTCTGAAGCACAGACCTCGAGGGTCACACAAACTGGAAGTCGAGGTCAGATTGCTTATTGCCCAATTAACCTGACCATGTAATCAGCACAGCTTTGGTGACTCTGTCTTGTCACTCCCACAAAAAGCAGGAGCTCCAAGCCCAGTGCCTTGGGAAGCAGAATAACCCCAAGGAGAGTAAGGGCATTTCTTTCGTCTTTTAAGGGACTTGTATTTAGGATAAATGATAAATTGTGATCATTTTGGGGATAGGTTGCCTGGGTGAGAGCACAGRACTGAAGATGCTGCAGTGTTGCCCAGTGGGGTTTATGTGTTACTGTGCTATTAACAGCGCGTTGCCTTTTTCCTTGGCCTGCATTGAAACAGAGTGTTTGCCTCTGGTTATAACCCAGCAACCTTTCAGGGCTGCAACCTGAACACTGGAGTTAAATTATCAGTCTTCCTGATAAAGAGCAGCCAGGAAATTTTTGCTGGGCTTAGCAAATTGTAATGACCCTCTTACAAAAGCTAATTTTGTCAACTTAATTGCTTGCTTGATGCAGCAGCCCTCTACTTTTAACTGTGTGTAGTTGTTGGCTTACAGAAGAGTAGTAATGATTGTACCCAGGAGAGTTCCCAGCTAGGACTTCTGAATGAAGATAGTATGCCTGCTGGCATTTGCTGAGGATGAAGCTAATGTTTGTCCTGGGAGCAAGAGATCTCATGCTCTGTAGCTTGTGAATGTGCAGYATAAACCAGCCATCCCTCTCGGCAGCCCTACAGTTTCTCATGCAGCCTTGCAACGTGGTCTCTCCTATCCCATTCCAGGCAAGGCATTTGCACCTGAATGTCTCACAGACATGAGGCACTTTTATTTTTGCCTGTTCTAGGGGAAGGAGGGGGAGAACTACCCCAGAATTCACTGTGATCCATACACTAAGGTGAATATTTGTGTGCTGCAGTGTTTAAATTGTGCTATAAACGCCCAGCCTGTTTACAGAGAAGTAGAAGGATTTGYTTAACCCAGGACCATAGTCTCATTTATCTTGCTTCCTTCTCCTCGCTTGTGTCAGCCTATTTTTTTTCCTGTGTGTCACTAAAGCTCTCCCTGGAGCTTTGTTGATTAGCTGCAGAACTCGAGCGTTTTGTATTGAGATTCCAGCAGGAAAATGCAGTCGTATCGAACCTAAGGGCCTTGGTGGCAGACAGTRAGCCAGGAAAGAGCACATGCCAGRCTGCTCTGTTTTTCTCTGCATATCTTGGAGCACTCTGACCTTGTGCCTGGGTGCCACAGCTAGTCTGGTATGAGGTAGAGTAGTCTGCAGTGCAGCTGAGGGGTGTTAGAGCTGCCCTTGATACACCAAAATGAGTCTTGATGGTAGAAGGTGCAATACCCACCAGAATTCATTTCTTTACCTCTAGATCTGAGCTCAGCTCCTAATGCTCACCTGAAATTTGTCCTCATTGTCAAAAGCATTCCAACCAAGCTGTCAGTGTCTCTCTCCTGTTTTTCAGAGAGTGAATAATGTTGCTTTTTTTTTCCTTTCCTCTTTAAAGAACATTCGAAAGTATTTGCTGACTGAAGCAAAAGAGAAGAATCGCCCCGAGTTCCTTCAGGGTTGGCAGACTGCTGTGACAAAGGTAAATGGCAGCACTTTGAGCCCTGGGGTCTGACTTTGTGGGAGATTTCATGAAGCTGCTTCTAAATTCATATATTTGTACAAGTAGTAAATGGCTTTATGCTGCCCATGTGGAGGGTTCTGGGAGGAATGCAGGTAGTTACACATGGGAATTCCAACTCAGTTGTTCATTCAGCTCTCACCAGGGCTTTATCACTTTCTGCAAGTACGTGGTGATCTGAGCCTTTCTCTGGATAATTAAATATGTGTGCAGCAAAACCTGCAGCTGGTGTCCATATTGACACAAGGTCAAGAACTGAATGAGCTGGACACTCAGCTGCCCTCCTTCTCCTGAARGGGCTGTTCTGAGTGCCAAATGGATGGGCTTTGATGAGGGAGGGAGCAGGCTGATGTTGCTACTGCTGGTATTTTATGTTTGCTATGGATAGAGGGCTCTGGTCTCCAGGGCTGTTTGTGGCACATTGCGTTTGATYGCAAGTAAACAGAGTCTGGCAACAATAAACGGCAATAACTTGTGTGTAGTGTAAATGAGGGAATGTGTAATTTGCGTAGCCATCCCATAATGGCTCCAAAGATATAAAACAGGTCATTGCACACTAGACATACTTCCAACAGCTCCCTCCTTGCACAGGTTTATTTTTAGATGCTGATACAATGATGAAATTATTCCTCTCTGCACTCATGCACAACCTGTGCAGTCAGTTCGTCCTCCTGCATTCTGTGAGGCAGAAGATTTGGGAGTTGAGAAAAAACAATCACTTTGCCWCTTCAAGTGCCAGAGATGTAATAGCACAGTGATTGGAACTTTTTAGCTCTGCAYAGCAAAATTGAGCATGTTTGAGGAAATAATGAAGGTTGGAAGTTATCATTTGAGGCTGCCTTGCTCGGTCCAGTTGCCTGGTGATGGACCATTTGTCATGGTACTCTAAGACCCTTTGGTGTGGCTGGGGGAGGAAAGCTACTGCTGGTAGCATGGATRCTGAGAGTAATCTTCCTCTAGGCCTGTATGACTTTGCTGGTACAGTTTTGTCCTGTGTAAAGTAGATAATGCTGTACAAACATTTATTTAAACTAATTGAGAAGCTGTTCTGTGTAGGTCACTAAAAGAAAATAAACTTGAAAGAAAGACTTGCAATTTATTTTCTGTTCTACACTATATATTTTTCTAAGTGTTAGGTGTKATTCTAACAAGGTGTTGAGTGTCACCTTGCAAAATTTGGGATCAGAATAAGTAATTACAGCTCCAGTTTCTGGTGCTGCAGAAGAGCACGAGACAACTGATCCTGAATCTCCTTTTGGTCTTTAGGCAGGGGTAAGAGAACRAAAAGATAAGTAAAAGGATAAAGATCTGACATGTCTCTGCTTGTTTCTTTYCCTTTCAGTGCATTCCACAACAGAAAAATGACAGTGACTGTGGGGTTTTTGTGCTCCAGGTAGGAGTTTCCTTTTTAAAAATCAGTGGCCTGTATTATTCATGTGGTAAAAGTTCTTTTTTCAACCAAGCCTTTTCCTTTTCCCCAGTACTGCAAGTGCCTCGCCTTAGACCAGCCTTTTCAGTTCTCCCAGGAAGATATGCCCCGAGTGAGAAAAAGGATTTACAAGGAGCTGTGTGAACGCCAGCTAATAGACTAATAAAATGCAGCCAACCTAATTTCTCTGGCATTTCTGACAAGGTGCAGCTGGTGTTTGTGTACTTGAATTTCTGAAAACTTCCATGAATTTTGAGCGATTCTCAGCTGAGTGGTGTGGCCACTGTTGTTACCTCAATTTTTTGCAAAGTTCATTAATTGGCAGAACATAACAGAGCTGCCATAGAATATTCCTAATGTCAGTTTGGTTCTCTTATGTTCTTTCCTGTATTTAATATTTATTATCTCAGCATGCATATAGGCAAAGCATGCAACTAAAACCATGAAACGGTAGAATTGGTGCACCTTTGAGATGTAGCTAGAAATGACAAATACAGGTGAATTTGTCTGGAAACATGAAGATGCATGATATGTTTTCTGATGCAATAATGCTTTGAATGTATCAAAAAAAAAATCAATGCCATAAAAAGAACAGCTAGAACCTATTTGGTAGTTCCATTGTCCCTGTTGTGGCTGTGTGATACTGAATACCACATTTTAGGGTGGCTAAACTCATCTACAGTTTTAATTTGTGAAGACCCCTTTTAAAATAGAAGTTGCTAATGAAGTTTGTTCTGTTAGCATTTCTCTGGCTGTCATTATCAGCCTGTCCCTATAGATAAAAAGCAGCCTTTGCACAAATAAAGCTTCAGCACTTGTCTGTATAATAGAAAGTACAGAAGTGTTCAGTCAGTCAGATGGATGGTAAATTCCTAGATGCTGCAGAAGTCTCCATGATGTRTGTATTAAGGAGAGTTATAAGCTGGCCTGAAGAGCCACAGCTTAGATAGTTAGAAAAACTCCTTGGCTGTAACTGTTTACATCTCAGATGGCTKTGAGTCATTTCTCAGATCCACAATATGCAGTGAAAATGTACCATTTCTCCTTTCAGCTCTGTCTTCAAAGCTTGTTGTCTTTAACCTCCCATTGGCTTTTGCTTTTGTTCAAATATAAATTAATTAATTTCTGCTGCATCTGCTGTTTGATTGCCTTGAACATCCCTGGTTTTGTCTGCGTTCAGTAGCACCGAAGGGTCTGGTTGGGAGTAACAGCACTTGTGGTGGGTGCAGTACAAACACAGTGAGGTGATGTGATCCTGCCCTAGAGGGGTGGGAGCCCGTGACCCCGACACTGAACCTTGCAGGGTGTTTGCACTGGGCAAGGATGAGTAAGAGCAGTGCATCTGTTGGGTTTTCACCTTGGTCTGTAGACTRTGATGTGCTCCTCACTGAAGAGAGCTACTTCTGTTTGAAGAGATTGTTGTCTGGCACTGCTACACCAGCAAATGTCTTTGCTGTGTTTTTCTGCCAGATAAAGGAGTGAGCCCAGAGGAAAAGTATTTTCCTTGCTAAACATCATCTGTTGCACAGCTTCACTTTGTGTCTGTCCATAGCCCTGGCTTCTGATGGAGAAAAACTGCTTTGACTTCCCTGTCTTGCAAATTAATTCAGACTTGAGCTAAGCCAGGTGCAAATCCCTCCTAGATGAGGGGAGGGAGGAGGGAGGGAGTGCCAAGCACAGCCAGGCCAGGAAGTGGAAGCACGTGCACACTGTGCTGTGCTGGAGAAGGAGTTCCTGCAGTATCCTTGCGTGTTCCCACTTCCCCTTGTTGGCAGCTGGCAAGGACTGGCTTAATTTAGCAAGATAAGGAAAGCCTTATGCACTTGGTTAGATAATTTAAACAAGGAACTTAATGAATCAGAAARAACCCTTCCAGACAGGGAAGGTACATTTGCCTATTGTATGGTGCAGAGCACCCCATAGCACATGGTTTATTTGTGTTTCCCGGAGGTGTTACTGATAGGACCAGCTGCACCTTCTTGGGGTGAGGGGTTCTGAGCAGTGGAGGGTGACTTTGGGTGTAGTTTCTCCTGTGGGGTAGCACATATGAGGCAGTGCTGCCATTCTCACCTCTCTGCACTGCTGTCACATGAATGGTTCCAGTGCTGATGCTGCCATGTGGTGGGACGTCTAAGCCAGGCTGAAGTAGCCCAGAGGACAGTTCTTACCTCAGTATAATTTGTCACTGAATGTGCATCCCTGTATGAATGAATACGCACAATGGGGTGGCCTGGAAGAGATGTGGAGGTGGTGCCAACTTTGGGTGTGGGCAATAGAGCCTTTGTTCTCAAGCAAGACTCCTGGTAGGGGGAGGAACACTGAAGGAGAACTGCGAGAGCAAACTGCTTTTATTTTCAGAACTTAAAACTGTTTGGTAAGGAAGCTTGAAATGTATCCTGTGAGACTGTGTCAGCCTGGGAGGCTCAATGCCTCCAAGAAAGACCCTTATTATTTTGTGGAAGTTGCCTCRTTGATGGATATTTTTCATTGCATGGGAATGTGCTGGAACATTGGACTACAGRCAGTTGTTTCCTAAGGCTTGGTGCCTACTACTGGTTGGTAGATATCCATCTTGCTCTGTATGAGAGCTCCTGAGGAGTCTTTAAATCACGATCCCTTTATCAGCAGCATCAGGAACAGCGCAGGATTTCTGTGAGCTGCGTGTTGAACGTGGGGGCTTTGAAGCAAGTGCATGTGTGTCCCAGATCATTTGAGAGGAAGGGGCTTGCATTTGAATCTTCTGCCTTGTGAACTGGGGAACAGGGTGGGGAAACATGCATGTTGGAAAGTACTTCTTATGTGCTTTCTTGTCATCTAGAGGTTTCCTRACAAGTGTTCCAGTTGGTTATGGGGCAGCACAGAGGAGTTGCACTTGAGTCTCCAGCTGTGAACACACCAGTGAGGGGCCTCTGAAAAAAAGGAGGGGAAATTGAAAACAGATCTAATGTAAGCAAAGTATGTTGGTGCAGTGTTGAAATTAATCACAGGCAGTCRGAATCTCAGGCTCTGTAATGGTGTATCCTGTGAAACTGGACTAATTAACTCCTCCTTGARAATGTCTTTGATGCCTTAAAGGAGATGGACTTCATAATCTGTAGTCATTTTACTAGTTCTTAAAACATTCAGAACTATGTAGAGTGTTTTTATTATGAGAGGCACATTTATGTGGATGTAGTTATGGCTGTTAGCAATTCCATTAATGTGATCTTCAGATTTTCATAAATCACTCTGAACTGGTTTGGCGGATGCTTAAATTTCACGACTTGTTCCAAAGAGATTGTCTCGCTGTGCTGATTTATACAAATAGTCCCAGAACTGGTGAAGCCTCTGCCTCGTGCGTGACAAATTCAAGCTACCTGAGTTGTAATAAACCTTAAACAGAATTGAAAATGAATTATCAGTTTCCATTTCGTTTGCTTTAATCTATAGTTTTAAATGACTGCGCCCCTGATACAAATCAATATATGCAGAGTGTGGCCTTGATTCTGCAAGGTGAGTAGAGAGAAGCCAATTGCTGAGCTGCTGCTACTTGCAGAATGGAGGCTGGGCCTTGGTGCTGATGTGCAGTTGTTCTGTTCTTACCTGGCTCTCCTGAGTGTGAAGGTGAAGTTTGGAATGTTTCACATGAGCTGATCACCGAGCCAGACAGGCTTGCACAGAGCTGCTGGCTTGTGTTGAATCTCCAGCCTAATGCTTAACCTACCTTTACTTTCTCAGAGCTTTGATTGGCGTTATCTACTGTAGCATTTACTCAATTCAATGTGAAAATTTAAACCTTGGGAAGTGCTGCAGAGTTAACTCCACTGAGGAAYGGCTGTGCGCTGTGGGTGTGCTCTTGCATTGAATGAAGCCCATGTTCCTGTGAAGTAATAAAATTGAGTTTTACCATAAACCCTATTTTCTTTCAGTGGTTTGGTTTCATTTTAATTTTAAAAGCAACCGATGTGATGTTTGAGGGAATGTTTGTAGCAGCTTGTTTTGGATCTGTGTTGTTAGGAGAAGCCTCTCCAGTTGATTAGTTCAATAACTCTGAGCTGAACACTAATGRTGCTCTCTGTCTTGCAGTGATATAACTTACTGTGGTTTAAGTTCTGACAAARTACAAGATTGGAGATGTCACCCATTGCATAAATAAGGGTGGAAATCTTGCATTAGACACTTTCTTCTAAGGTGGCATTTAAAAAACACAAATCTGTCAACAGAACACGTAGGACTTAAATTGCTTTTCTAGATCAAACTACACCAATGCCCTTGTTGTATTGCTTGTGGATTTAGCTGTGTAACTATAGAGTTAAATCTTGTCTTTGCCACATTTTACAAAGCTGTACAGCTTGTGAATTTGTGATAATGGTGAGAATGAAGGCTTAGCAAATGTCTCTTTAAGCTATTAATCATGAGACTGGCAACATCATTGTCTTTATTACATTCATAATTTAAAAATCCTATCATGGAGGAGGAAACATGGATGCTTGTTAAATATATTCTTCAGTGGAAAGTACTAAGAAATCAGATCATTAAAGTACAGAATCATAAGAGACACTAGAGCCTTGCCAGGAACAATAATTACTATTTATATGTAATAGGCACTGGGAGGGAAAAAGATGAGTCTGGTTTGCTTATGCCTGAACTTAATGGGTTTTATGAGTAACCAGCTAGAAGGATTTGGGGATTGAATTTCATTTCAGAGCATGTAATATTACAAACTATAGTGCTAAAAACTGTTGTAAACTGAGTGAAATATCTTGAGAAATCAACTGGTTTGTTCTCTCTCAACACAAGTAAGCAGAACATGTGCRAAGCAGCTCCAGCTTCTCCCTGAAATTCTGATGAGTTCTTAATTCTTGGGCTTAATCTCAGCATTGCTGGTAACTCATCTCCTTTGCCCTGGCACTTTGAGGTTTTAGACCTTACCTAACGCTAAGGTTACCTGGGGCTCTTCACAGGCAACTTTGGGGAGTCGCTGAGAGGAGGAGGAATGAAAAGTCCATTGGGGGATCTGTTTGCATTTCCTTGTGATAAATGTGTTGTGGGAGGAAGGGCAGGGGAGAAACTGAGCTTTAAAAGGAGGTATATAACTGGATAATGTGGATCAGGTCACGTTTATGGTACATGAGTTGATGCAGACAAGGAGCCATCTTGTTTATGGAAACATTTGAGATGAGTGGGAGAGAAATGCAGGGAAGAGATGCCTTCTGCAGGGATCATTGCTCTGCACAAAGGGACACTCTGTCTTGCTTCAAGCCCATGCATTTCAGATCAACTTAATGCAGGCAGCAACTGCAGTGAAGGAAGAAACTCCCTCTGCAGTGTTCAGCTGAGCATCACGTTTGTTTAGGGCAGTTGGGGCTCGACAATTCACACTCAGCATCCCTGACAGCTCCAGCCCATTGAAGAGCTGGCAGGAATTGCTGTTCCACAGCAAACCTGGGGCTGCCCCAAGGAAAAACACTCACAAATGCAATCGATTCCAGCTCACCTTTCAGGTCAGGCTTCTCTGGCATTTCAGGTTTGGGGGTGTTGGTGGTTTTTGTTTTGTTTTTAAATGAGTCTGAAGTAAAGACAGTTTTAGGGTAATTCTTCAATTAGTGTGTTCCTTTTTCATTCAGGAAACTTGGCTTAGGAGATCTGCTCTAGTTTTGCACAGTGAAATGCTTCTGCTTCACTATTAATGGGCAAAAAAGAGTCTTCAGGGCAGAATTTTTGGCAGAGTTTTGCGTTTTGTCCTCTAGTGAATGATTCTTCAGGTGAATGGATTTTTTCCTTTAGAACACGAATATAGCTAAATTATTCTTAAGTGAGGAAATGCAATGTGTTGAATTAATGGCCACTTAAGATTCTTGTAAGCAATTGGTTGTCCCCAGACAGGATGTGCTAGTCTTTAGAAGGGACTGGGATGTGTTTTGAGGTGATCAACGRTATTTAGAAAACAGGTCCAGCTCCTAAATTCACTGTCTGATCATTTTGCCAGAACAAACATCAGAAACGGATCATTTAAATCCTGGTGCAGTTCTTTGCAGGGCTGTAGCTCATCACCTTTCCTGGGGCTGTGGGGGTTCCCTGGGTGCAGCCTGAGTCAGATGGATCTTCCCAGGGTACTCTTTGGCCACCAGATGTCACGCAAGGACCACCAGAACAGCGTGTGCTGCTGTGCTCCAGCTCCGTGCTCATGGCTTGACCAAGCCATGGTGTCTCCTGGTTGCGTGTCACTGCCACGTCGGTGGCTGTCTCCTCACACGTTCCTCRGCAACGTCTGCGCTGCATTTGCAGAAAGAATGTGTGTGTGACACCAACYCCCCCACCAGCACCTTCCAGCCACCACCAAATCCACTGAAAATCCCTCTGTATCAAACATGTAAGTGTTTGGCTCCAGTGCGATTACTCAAGAGCCCCATCAATTCTACAAATTGGCCGAAACATTTTTTGGTAGAGAAGCCTTGCATACCAGAAGTCTTTAGTCTGATCAAACTGCTGCCCTACCATAGATCATGGCTGTTATTTTTATAACTCTGTATTACCGTGGCAAATGCTGGGAAGGGGGAGAAACCACATCAGTAGCRACTTCTGTCTGATTTGTGGTCGTATGCTTATAACTTGACATGGTTTTGCAAATAACTAAACAAAACCAGGAATTCATTTGAGGGGGGGGAGCCTGCCCAAAACTCCAGAAAACGGCTGCATCAAATATCTTGTGTGGAGAGTCTGAATTGCTCACAATTTAGATTTTTTAGTGGAAAATGGTTCAGAGCMGGAATGGGAACTGGTTGCCCTCTGTTAGTGAGTTGGGGCTGTGCTGTGACTGTCAGCCACTGCCAAACACTGTGACAGCCTCTGGGCCATGGATTTTTTTAAAAATTTCATTTAATTGCTGGTGTCTGCTCAGGATTTATCCTAAATTTAGAAACATTCAGTGCTCTCTTTTCTCTGCAATACCTTTATAAATTCCTRTATAATCTGATCTCTAATTTTAAAGCCATCTGTCATTTTTTGAGCTGTATATTTTCCAGCTTTAAAAGGTCTTGTTGAAGGAAAATTTAAATTCATGGCCTACTGAAAATGTGTTTTTCTTTAAATTATTCATTGGTTGAAATGTTTGAGTTTGTGTTTGTGTAGCTGGTGAGTCGGGGGCAGATGTTGGGATTCCTGGATAGTCCTTGCATGGATATCCATATCCAGTGCACTACTCACCCCAGGACAGCTGCATCGACACCCCACCCGGGACCAGCCTTCAGAGGTGTCCCCTTGTCTGTCACACGCCATCCTGTTCACTAGGTGGCATTGCTTCCTAGTCTAAAASCTTCTAAATACTTCATTAATTATGCTAATCCCCTCGGTGGACGGAAAGTGAACTGCACTTTGATGGCTTCACCTTTGTGTCCTTCTTATTCTGCTTCACTGATGGGATTTCTTGGGTTGAATGACCTGCAGCATCTTCATCCCGGTTGTTGAAGTTCCGGGTTTAGGGAAGGTTTTGGCTTGGAAAACTTGAAAGAGCTTGTTGGGAACTCACTGAAGATACTRCCCTTGCTGCTGGTAGGGCAGGGTGCTAAGTCCACCAAAGTCATCGTTCTCCTCAAGTTATTGACCTGGATTATAATCTTTGATTWAAAATGTGAATGTTCTTGCTTGGGATGGTGAAGCCTTGCCTGTCCTAGAGTGGGAGCAAAGTGTGCTGATGTGGGAATCCTTTCTGACCTCAGASCAGCCATGGGAGCAGCAGGAGAGCAAGGTGTTCTGGAGGGTGGTGAGCTGCTACTCATCACTTGGGTGTTTTGAGGGAGATTTGTTCATCTCTTTTCCATGTAGCCCTGTTATTTTACATTCTTATGCCCTTCCTTGCCTTCCTCCTTTCCTTAGTCCAGGTCTCAATTAAGGGCTGAAACACGGTAGATTTAAGAATCCTGACTGTTGCCAATGGGAATTATTTGCATCCTTTGGCAGGCTTTAAAATGAGGATATGAATTTTGCCTTTACAGGCTGATTTTAGGGGCAAGAATACTCAGTTTGTCCATGGGACAGACACATCAGGAGGGCAGGTGACAAGGTCTCCTGAGGTGCAGTTCTCACCTCCATAGGTGTGAAACCACAGGAACCTGCGAGGCTGAGAATGACCAAAGTGACCAAACCCCCTGGAGGCGACTGATGCAGCTGAGAATGAGGTCTGCTCCTCAAGGGAGGGGGTCCTGCCACTTCCCAGCCCTAAATTCCAGCAGTCCTTCCCAGCCTACAGTGCTGGTGCCCATTTCCCTCTGCAAACAATGGAGGTGCCACATCTGAGTTCAGACCTGCAGAATCAGCTCCGTTCTGAGCTGCTCAGGACGGTCAAATCCCACGCTGGGCTCGAGCACATCCCTGCTTTGCTCTCATGAAAGGACAMGACAAAGTAGTTTTCAAACAAGACTTTTAATGAACAAGCAAGATAAAAATAAATGTAAATTGAAGATCCTGTTTCTCATGTGTATTTTATTAAAGACTACAGAGTTGTTCATTCTTGCTGTGTTGTATAATTGCTAAAACATGATTTGTAACCAAATATAGCTGCTCGCATTAAAAATGGCACTACTTCTTACTAGGGAGGATGATATGGTAAAGGAATGCTCATTTAAACAATTACATAGTTCAATTTTTGTATTCAAAATCTCAGCTTTTTCACTTTTACAAAGTGAACGTAACCTTGAGATGTTTTTTAGCTTGAATTTTGTTGGACTGCACTTGGGTGAAGGATGGTAGGCAATTAAAATAAACAATATACTTATGAAAACTGGTTATRTACAGAAATGAAACTTGTCAAACCATATTTTGCATTTTGCAGTGATTGAATACAAGATAATGAATGTGACAGATTCTGGTTGCAACAGGACGATACTTTTCATCGTCCAGAGCCTCTGCAGCCATTGAAAGCATTCCCAGAAGCCATTTACAAGAGAGCAAGGGCTTACATGTATCAGTTTAGTACCTACAGCTTTTTGAAATGGTTTGTGTGGCATTTTTCCTCTGAAATTCTACAATTTCCAGCTCTCACCCTTCCATTGTGAGCCCAGATTTGCCAGATGAGCAAGGATGGGAAGATTCCATTTTCCATCTGAGCTGGGCTGGGTGAGGATCACCTTGCCCTACACTTGGTAGCTGAACTGGAAACTGGTGCCATGAGGAGATGAGCTTTCTGTGTGACAAAATGTGCAGAGATTTACACTGTAGCAAACAAATCCATCCTTTGTTCCAGTCTAAATACTGGCACAGTGTTTTAGTGTGGGAGCCAAAACCCTTACCTAACCAAAGGGTTGAGGTATTTTCTGAAGGCAAGGATGCTGCTTTCAGAGTTTGTAACCTGCTAAAATTCCCACGTCCATGAAATTGATGGGTCTGAGGAGCGAGGGCATCGTGTCTCTATTTAGATAATAGAGTAATAATATCCTCTGTTTGGATAATAATAATTCCACTGAAGTTTTGGCCTCAGTGTGTGCTGTGGCACTCAGTTTGAGAAAAAGGTTGATTTTCTTTAAATGATGAATAGATGTTCGACCCAAATCACCTGAAGTTGGCCTTTTAAAAATTCTTATTGTCAATGGTGTGAGAGCAGGCAGCCAAGGCTGTGCTATACATTGCTGGGGTCCCAAGGCCTCCTCATTTCCCTCTTGCCCTCGAGAAGTTTAAGTATTTGCTGGCTCAAGCTCAGTGTTGACTGGGAAGAGGATGTGTTGTGGCAGTCCTGGTGTGCAGGAAAATGCCTTTTCAAACCTCCTCTGTGCTGTTCCCCAGGGAATTCAAGAGCCAGTTGTATATCCACACCTTTCATTCCTAAGGACCCCTCTTGTGAGAGGCAGATACAAACTGTTTCAGAGATGTCTTTTAAAATCAATAGTCCTGGGAAAAAAGTTAACAAGTTCCCTCTGATTTGAGATGAAGTCTCCGAGAGCCTGTGGATGTCTCTGGGGAGGATCATCAAAACCATCCTCAGCCCCACTCTCAAGCCWGCTTTCATCTGAAGGAAAAGAACAATTGCATTTAATTTGAAATGCTCTTAGGAGATAACTTTCCAAAAAAAATTAAAATTAAAATTAAGGTGTTTTTTTTTTACTTGATGGGATGTTTTGGAAGCTTTCAACTTTATCTAAACACAAACATTGATTTTTGGTTAGATGTCTCCAAAGCCACACTTCTGAAAGCTCATTCAACAGAGTGCTTAAAGGTTTTATTTCTATCCCAAAGGTGAAAGAAAACAACTTCAAAATGTCAGAAATGCTGTTACCTGATGAGCTCTGTTTTTTGTAAGGTCAAGAAAAGATGATGGATACAGTAACAAGTGTTTCTACTGTTACCTTTTAAAATATATATGTGATGCTCAAGTTCATAAACGAAGTGTGTGCTTTTCAGAAGCTAAAAAATAGCAGCGGAAAGCCCAAGTCCTTGGTCTGTCCCTCCTTGTTTCTCCTGAAATCGATTTTTGTTTTAAGTTCTTCTGGTGTAAATAATTTTAATGAAAAGGAGAAAATTGCTAGGTGGAGTTTATCATCTGGAATATATAGGCTTAGATGGTTTCTTGAAATACAGAAGACAGGTGAGCAGAGCTCTAAATGCCCTGGAGAAACAGTACCCAACCCTTTACAAAGAAAATGTGAAAAAAATAACAGTTGTTATTTGTGCTGCAGTGGAGTGACCTCTCCTGTGTGAGAGGGTGGGGCTGGGGTGCAGATGGGGGTGAAACTGGGGTGTGATGGAGCTGCCCCGTGCCTTGGATACCGTGCAGGGCAGACCCCTCTCTCACAGCCCTTGAAGCAGAGTCAGGAGCAGGTCAGAAGCCTCATCCTCCCCACTCCATTTTCTGGGAACTGCAGTCCCAAGAGATGGGGGAAGCAGGTGTTTGTGGGGGGCAGGGGGGAAAAGGGCAGGGCCGTGATCCATCCCATGATGGATCCGTGTGATCCACCATCATGCTTGCTCTGTGCTCCTCATGTCTTCCTTTTCTCCAGCTCTGATAAACACGTATCAGTTTGAAGGAAAAACAGAGAGAAGAGGAAACACTTGAGGCAGGAAGGGCCCACCTGGGTCCCAGCCCATCTCCTTCCAGGAGAGGGTTGTGTGCAGGAACATGCGTGTCTGCAGAGTTTCGTGCTCTCAAAAACCTCTTTGTGCCTTTGGTTTTTACTGCTGGGACATCCTCTGAGGTGATGGTTCAAAATTCAGCTTGTGTGTCTCTTGCCCCACACCCCCTCACCTTCATCAGGATCCCGTAGAGCATCCTCATTCTCCTGTGCCTCCCTGCCTGTCAGGGGCCAGTCCCAGCTCCCAGCCCTCTTCATTCCCCCAAGACACCTGAATTTCCCTGCCCTGATCCTCTCCCTGGTCACCTCAGCATTCCCATGGCTGTGGTGATGAGCCTCTTCCCGTCCCTGCCATCAGCAGTGACCGTCCCCAGGGCATCACAGCGGGGAGCAGGAACCTCTTTGCTGACACCAGCGGGCGTTCGAGGGGGTCTGTAATGCTTTGCAGACAATTTTCTCTCTGTTATTGTTTTAAACTCCATGTTAGCCATTCCTGCTTCCCAGGTTTCCGCGTGTTTCAAATTATTTTCCCCAGAGGCATCGACAGCGTTTTTCCAAATTGAATCTCATTTATTTTCTACCCAGGTTTCCAATCTCTCTGGGGCCCTTTGTATTATTTCTCAGTCCGCACTGCCGTGTACAATATATCCTAATTTAGTATCATCTGTGAATTATATTACCATGCCCTTTAGTTCTTCTTCTATTTAATGAAGATATTTCCAAGAAAAAAAAATCCAAACTACATTTTATTAAAATAAGAAGGTAGAGTCTTAAAAACTCCTTTGTGAGTTTCCAATATGAATTCTAAATCTTTTTCAAAGGAATCTTCAGTGTTTTAAAGAGGAATTAAAATCTTCCAAATACTGAAGTTCGTAGGTGTAAAAATTAATCAGTTTTTCAATTAGCAGAGACCTCTGTCCCTGTGTAGYGAGCTCTGCATAGTGCACTTTCCCTGACAAAGACACCATCTATGTACTTGCAGCAGATTTTTTTTAAAAACCAGCACCAAACATATGTTTCAATTCCTCGATAAATTTGTTCCCTTTCCCTTCCTGACCTTTTCAGGTTTGCTCTATGTGGCTGTTCCAGCAAACATGTACACTGTCAGGAACGGTGCTGAAGCAGCATATTTTAATGCAAACTACACAAGCTTATTCATAGGAACTGATTTTCARATTCAGAATCATGAATATTTGCACTGTAAGGTTGATTCTGTTGTAGCTTTTTATTTATAAGCTCAGAAGTGCTGCCTGTTGGTGCCTGGTGGGGAGAGCACCATTCCTCTGTGCTGTGGGTGCTGTGTGTGCCACCAACACTGCTCAAATTTCCAGCCCTGGACAGGGAAGCAGCAATGGCAGTTTGCTGGAGATTCATATCCTAAAGGATTTGCTGCGTAATTCCTAGCGATGGGCAATTTCATGAAGACYATGATCTGCTTGTGAAGAGAAATAAGATGTAAATTGGATTAATAAATTGCTTGCTGCAAACAGTTTGCTGGCTCCAGAGGACATTTCTTTTTAGGAAGTGCTGCAGTTTGCTGGGGTCTTTGGTCCTCTGTGGATTGTGGGTTTGACCCCCCATGCAAAACACCCCAAGCTTTGGCACATTCTGGCCGTGCTGACCCAACCCGGTCTGCCTCTGGCTCCTGCTCTCCGGGGACTTTCTCCCCTCAGCCGGACATTTCCATGCTGAGCAGGGCTGTGGGTGCTGCTGGAAAAATTCCTGCTCAGTTTTATCCTCGAGAAGGTGTGGGCTGCAGTTRGGATGGATGGTGCTGTGTCTGCCCTGCTCGGGAGTGAGCAGAGCTGCTCGGAAATGTCCGCAGTGTCGGTGCCCAGGCTGAGCTGCCTGCGTGTCGCTGTCCCCTTTGGGTCGCTGTCGTTTRTTTCGGTGTTAAAAACGAGCCTGGTTCTCTGCAGGTGTCGGGGCTTCCCCAGGGATGAGGAATCCCCGAGCTCCTGGGGCTGTGCCACCGACATTCCTGCCGCCACCGAGGGGATGCTCCGGGTGGAGCCGGCGGCTCGCTGCCACGCAGCAGCTGGAGGAAATTAGTGCAGCCTTGGGGCTATTCTGGGAAACACTGAGGGAGATTCCCGAGGTTTCCAGAGCAGAAAACTGGCTCAGAACTGCCTGCYTCCATGCCAGGCAGGGATGATGTGGAGCTGGGCACAGAGCCCCGCAGAGAAGGATGTTTGATTGACAAATGAATGGGATCCTGCAGGAGTGATGCAGAACCAGGGACCCGTGAGATGGGTGCTGTAGGGTCTGGCCCTGTGCTCAGGGAGCTCTAGCAGGATGGCTGGGACATCCGTGGTGAGGCTCACATGGCACTGTGTGTAGGGGTGATTTGGGATGGGGCTGTAGGGTATCAGTGCCTGTCCCCTGTCTCAGAGAGGAGGTCATTGTTGCATTGTCGTGGGGGGTTCAAAGGCAGTAAAAAATAAAATCTTGCCTGGTTCACCATCACTCTATGGAAACTTCAGCCCTCGGGACTTTTCCACCCGATTCTGACTCTTGCCTGCAGAGAGGTGCCCAGCTTTAAAAATACTGCTCATCTTGTGGACAGGGACTTGGTGCCCTCTGATTTCACCTGAGCAGATGACAGCACAATTGCTCATCCCCCAAAGCGAAAACCTTGCCAAAAGAGGGACTAAAAGCCACATGTGCAGTGCTGATATTTGCACTGGGTCTTCTCCATGAGCAGATAAGGGTATGGAAAACATTGGGTCCGGACACCTTCTTGGTAGCTTTAGGGCTGGTGAAGCTGTGCTTCCTTAGCTCTACAGGAAAGCCACTTTTTGCTTCCACAGCCACCTTTCCTTTGAGTCCTGGTCATGACAGGAGGCTCCAGCTCGGTGGGCAGCAYGGTGTTACATGAGCAAGTGTTTGGAGAGTGGCACATCCTTGGGAACAGTGGTGCCTTTATCCCAGGGGACACACCCAGACCTGTCCTCCCCTTCCTGTGCCATGGGCCAAATACCAARTTCTCTGACTGAGCACCCCTCCTCCCCTTTATCAATAATTTTAATCGTTTTAATAATGTCCCCTCGCACGGATAGGATTACGATTAGAAAATGTCAGAGCCTTGTTATCATCTAATTAGAGTCACATTTCAGCAGAATAGAAAGGAAAATCTTCAAGCGCTGCCTTGTGCAGTGAAATGGGAAGAAAGTGATGATTTAAACCAGCTGCGGGCCGGGCCCCGGCTGCAGTCCCGGCTGGGACAYGGGGCATGGAGCAGGACATGGCCACGGGCCCTGGTCAGAGCCCTCTGTGCAATCAGTGCAAACTGCTCCCAGATCACTTTCGCAAAGCGAAAAACTCCGGCRCAGTCCAGTAAAAACAATCAGGCTGTCAAGTTTGCCGGCTAACAGCTGAGGGGGTCAGAGCAGCAACACAACACAAACCAAAATAAACACCACCTCACTCTGCCAAAAAGCCTTTATCACTCTTCTGGGATAGAGGGAGGCACTTTCAGATGGCTTTAACTTTTCCCTTTTTTTGTGGTTGTTTGTTTTTGTATGCTTAAATGTGAGCTGAGAGTTAGGATCTCTTTCCGCCCTTCCCCTAATGCCATTATGGCAGGCCAAGGTAGTCTTAGGAGAGCCTCTTTGTTTGCTTCTTGCAGGAGGAGGTTGGAAAGGCAGAGGGGAGAGTGGGTGTGTTTAACCCSTTGGAGGCTGCCTGGGGGTTTGCTTTGGTTTAGCTCATCCTCGGGCCTTTGCAGCCCATCATCCTGTTTGGGGAGGAGGCTGCACGGCTGCGGAGAGGGACAGGGCTCTGCTGGGATGCTGGAGCATCCATTTCTGTGTGGSATTTGTGGTGGCACYAYAAATGGGATGCTGGAGCATCCRTKTCTGTGTGGGATTTGTGGTGGCASCRTGCYKGGTGGAGGGGAATCCCTGCTGCTCCAGGCTCAGTGACCCCCAGGGCTGCAGCAGCACACGAGTGATGCTGAGCAATGTCTCTCCAGGCACAAATGAGGGTTCATAAGCACAGGGAGAGCGATGTATGCCCTGGATCCTCGTCCCCTTCACACAGAGCCCCTTTGGCTGGGATGTGCCTGCCAGGCTGCCCAGGGAGCTCCTGTCTGGCAGGGGAGCTGGCAGGGAGCTATAAAACCCAAATCCAATGCAGCTGCTGTGAGCCTGAGCCCAGCGTGGGCACCGGGAGCTGGGATTGTGCTCCTGCTGTCATCCCAGTGGGACGGACAGAGCTGGCTGTGCTTGGCCAGATCACAGCGAAGGGAGAGAAAAATGGAGCATTTCTCTCAAAAGAAGTGCCTGCTTCTGCCTCACTCCATTGTGCCTCACTCCATTCCACAGGGATAGGACCATAGATTCATAGAATTCAGGCTGGAAAAGGCCTCCAAGATCCTCGAGTCCAATGAAACCCAAGGGATGTAGGCCCAGCAGCCACGTTKGAGTTCTTTGCTGTGTGGAAGCACATGGTTTAAAACTCCATGGGTTTAGCAGCATGAACGCCTCCAGGGCTCTGGGCTTAACCACCCTCCCTAGGGCCAAAAYATCTTCCCCCTGTGATTCCTGCTTTCAGGAGCCTGCTGAAAGAGCAGAAGGACCATGGCCACCTGCTGTTGTGGCGCTTGCCTGAGGCTGGCCCACGTTACACCAGAATTCAGTGCTGGGAACACCTGGACTGGAGGGGGCTGGACCCCAGCACTGACCAGCCCCACGTAATAAATAACAACAGTAAAAATAGCTATCGCTTAAATAACACTTTACATCCTCAGGATGCTGTAAAACCCCAACTGCTTAATCACAAGCCGCTCTCTCGATGTTTAGAGTGAACTGATATTTTTGGTCTAGGAGGAGAATGTATTTTCTGGTGCCAAGAGCTACAGTGGGCTGTGTCAGCAGCTCCACCGGGAGCAGGAYGGGGCCACAGCAGAGGCAATTAAAGCTCAGGTGTTCCAGCAGCACATTGGAGTGACCCAGACCCTGGCAGGGACTGGTTTTGAGCCAGCACCCAGCCCTGAGCCCAGCCTCCCCCTTGCCAGCACTCTGCGGCCGCCTCCCAAACTCCTGACATTTTGGGATTTGCTATATTTAAACAGGCRGACGGTTTAGCCCTGGCCAGGAATSCACCTCTGACAGTGATGGCTATTGAGAGTGGCACCGGGCTGCCCCCGCTGTGCCGGGGGCCAGTGGTGCCATTTCTGCCAGGCAGAGCTCCCCCCTTCCCAATTAGGGGTGCTGCTAATTTTAAACGAGCTGCTGCCACCAAGTAGGAGCACTTAAAATATCATCCAGCCAAAGTGCCTGTGGTGAGAGCCGAGGGTTGAGTGTGAAGTGGAATCTCCGTTCCCTGACATTTCAGGGCAGGGAGAGCTGTGCCCCTCTGCCTGCTGGAATGGGCAGGTTTGGGARAGGATTTTCTTTGGATCAATATTTTCCATTCCTTGGGGAGGGAGCTTTCTTTAATCAAAGTGAAAAAAAGCACTGATTTCATTTAAAAACTTGCAAAAACGTTTAATTTGACCTGATGCAAAGTGTTGCATTTCATTTCGCATTCTAATTAATTTTGTGATCTTTTAATTAGACTAATTTCAAAGAAAAAAACGTGTTTCAAAACTGGAAGGCAAAAGATTTTGAAGATCATTTCTGCCTCTGAAATGCTACTTAAAAGTGTCAGAGACTCTTTCTAGAAACCCAGGTTAATTCCTGCATTTAAAGAGCTTACGAATGTCGTGGGAGTTAAACCTARGGAGCACTTTTAAAAAGGACCCTTGTTCCTCAGAAAGTGAGCACTGCTGCCTGTGATCCTGGGATGAGAGGGGAGAGGGTCTCTTCTCAGACCTTTTCTGCTCCTGAAGAAATTCAGGCCATTTGTGGGTATAGAGAGAACTGGAGCCCATCACTGGCCAAGGGGTTCATGSCTTGAGGAAACCCCAGGAATGGCAAAATCTCACACTGCCCGAGTCACTGCTGATAAAGGAACACAGCAAGGATCCAGCATGGAGTCTCTTGGGATATTTCCTGCTGAAGAGGGATTTGTTCCCCCATGTTTAGCTGCTGCAGCGGGCAGTTTGAGGATGAATCCACCTGGAGAGCCTCCAACTTCAAACCCTGCTGGTGCTGAGTATCCAAGGTCATCTGACATTGCTCAGATCTTAGTTTTGCTTTAATGCACCACTTTTTTCAGTCAATTAACAAAACAGAATCACAGGTTTTAAAATACATACACGTTTACATAGCATTATGGCCAGTAAATCCCACTCTGAGGTCCCACGGGTTTCCTCAAGCCATCTGGGCACACCTAAGCTCGAYGCATTCCTATGTGTAGAGGAAAATAGAAATTTCTTTAGAGAGAAGTGCTAAAAATGTCGTGGATGGCTGTGGCTGTAGTGCAGGCTCAGGGGACAGATGCTCAGCTGCTGCTCTCCTGCTGTCCCTCATCACACAGGAGTTGCCAAAACCTGCATGAAGGAGACCTTCAGACCACACTGAGGGTTAAATGAGGATCCTGCTGACCATCAGCAGGGCTTGGGCACAGCAGGGCTTCTCCAAAAGAGTCCCCTGCCCTGAAGAGCTGTGTGTCACCCTGGAATATGTTCCCTGCTCAGTGCTCTGCCAAGGCAGCTCCAGCTCCTCCAGGTGCATCCAGAGGTTGTAGAGGTCTCATCTCGGGCTCCAGGGACTGGAGGCATCCACCTGCCTGATGCTGAAGTAGGAGAGCAAGCTCATGCAGACCATACCCACAGCTCCCGTTTAAAAACCTGCAAGTGACGGGACAAAGGTGCCATCCTAGGGCAGAAGGATCCCTGGCTGATGCTGATCCCGAAAGATTTTGGGAAACTAAAAAGTTGGGAATTTGACAACATCCTCATCCCCAGTGGAGGTTGTAGCAGGGCTGGCAAGGTGGGCTGTTGCTTTTTCTAGAGCTCTTGTTGGTGTTTCACATCTATTAACTTCTGTTTTTAATTGGATTGTGGGTATCCATTCAACTTTGTCCAGTKGGGACACTTGGGAAGCAGAACAGTGGAGGAGCTACCCGCTGTTGTACATCACTTTTTTTACATGACATTAAAAGGAGAGCAGGCGTCGGAARCCTCAACTGCTTTTTGGGAAGTTTAGGCTGCATTTTGAAGGATTAGGGCTGCATTAGCAGGAGATAATTTTATGCAGCATGGCAGGGGCACACGAATGAATCCTGACCCTTGGTGGGCACGGAGCAGGGCTTTGCTGAACATGAGTGCCCTTGGGTTGGCTCAGCTGGTGGGGTTGTGTTCCTCTGTACCACTGACCTGCTCCGAGCCACCCCCAGAGCCTTTTCCCCATWTTGGTATTGGGTGTATTTTCTCTGCTCAGTGATTAGAAATCAGCCCTCTGAGGCTGCAGAACAAAACGCTTTCCTTGAGATGGCATTTGAATTTGAAAGGCACGGTGGCTGTTCCAGGGGCTTCACTAACTTCTTCTGTACAGTCTCCTGGCTCTGTTCTCACAGTGCTTAATTTGGGGCTCCATGCTCTGATCCCAGCGACCTGCATCTGGCTCGAAGCCAGCCTTAATTGCCCTGTCTCAGGGTGCTTGGGAGAGCCATCCAGCTCTGGCACAAATTACAGTGCTCTGAGGACGGCTGCAATTTCTGTCCTGCTGCCCCCGGTTCCTGGGAACTCTCCTGGCAATCAGCAAATGATGTGACTCACGTTCAAAGAAGCCAGATCCACTCCAGCCTAGCATGATATTTTGATTAGTAAGAGGCTGGCATAAGAGCTGAGAGGTTCCTGTGTGTGTGACAGGCTGTGAGTGTCATTCCCCCTCTGCAGAAGGCTCCTGCTCTCTGCTGTGGCTTTGGGCAGTGAGTAAGGACCATGTTGGGGTGCACACTTGCACCTCACCTTCCCTGTGATGGGGTGAGGAGCTCCTGCTGACCAACCACCCCAGCAGGACACTCATAGCCCTGTTCCCCCTGCAGGACTGGCCTTGGTCCCCTTGGGGCAGGTTTGGTGATGCAGGCAGGGCTTTGGTGGCAAAGCTGTGTAACCCAGCCCTGCCTGGCCCCTCCTTCCACTGCACGAAAATTTTACAGCTGGAAGTCAGACTTTGTTTGCCCAGAACCCCAGGCAGTTTGCAGGAGAGTGACTTAGGTCCCCAGATGTGTAGGTGAGATGGGAAATTGCAAATGCTCACACCTATAAATGTGCGTGCGAGCTGGGACGTGCTCAGAAATGCTCACTTTTATCAGCTCTACCTACTTCTGGAGATGCCTGGTTAATTTATCAACTGAGAAGCTCCATCTCGAGAAAAGTCTCATTTCCATATTCTTTCCAGATGGTCAAGATGCCACAGAGACAGTTTCTAAGTAAATAACTTGCTTCTTCATGCAACCTACTGCCAGCCTCCCGAGTAGCTGCCCCAGATGGCTGAAGCACCCGCGCCGGTACCTAGGCTGTGAAAGGAAGCGCCGAGGTGCATGAATAATAGACACGGGCTGGCTGTGGCTTGGTCCAGCAAATTGTCTGTTTGCAGCCCCAGGTTTGGGATGGAGAGCTGCTGGGAAGTGCCAGTGTCCCCTCAGCATTTGGGGCCAGCACAGCAGGGCCGTGTTTTGGGGGTGCTAAGGATGGGGGTGCCCCAGGGCTGGTGCTCCGGCTCCTTACAGCTTCTCTCTGCACCCCTGCCTGATCCCAGTTAAAACCGAAAGGTTAAAAGCATTTAATTATGCTGATGCTTTCCCAGCGGATTAAACAAGAGGATAAATAGACTACAGCATGTTATTTTGGATTTGATTTTGTTTTTTAAACAAGGGGAGGGAGCGGGAGGCTGCAGCTTCTTGGCAGCTGTCACACGTTCCGCTTTTGATGGTGTCAGTTGTGTCTGTGAGGMGGTGTTTCTCTTGCCACTGTCAGCATTTTCCGGGGGAGGCTGAATTCATTGATACAGTCTGTTTGCTGTCCACATATTCACAGTTCATGTGTTACATTTTACATAAAGTAAACTTAGCGAGGGGAAAACCTATTCTGCAATTCTTCAAAGCTAATGCACGCTAAATATATTCTGACACTGACAGGTATTTCTTATTAAATAGCTCTGAACTGCAGTACCAGGTTTTGCTTAAGTGGCATTATTCTCCCCGAGCAAAGACAGTTCATTTATTAGTCATTCTGAAAACCAAATAACAAATATTATTCTCTAAGCAAACTAAACAAACCATTTAAAAGGGGCCTGTCTGAAATGATTAAAGTACAGTGTCTGAAAAGCAGCTGACATTTTAGTGCCAAAATACCATATGGAGGCTCAAGTGCTTTATTAACATCCTTTGACCTAAGCTGCAAAATCTCCCAACACCTTTGAGTGCGGCAGAGCTGCCTTCCTGCGTGCAAGGGAGAGCGCAGAGGCAAATCTTCCTGCCAGCTCTTCAGATGTCATTTTGGCACACTGAAAAGCGAGGTGCAATAATTGAGGGGCTGGATGCGAGCAGGTCCTTTTTTGATTTCTGCCAGAGATACAGCGTAAAATAATTCAACAAAGCTGAAAGCGCAGGYCTTTCACTTATGCCATAAAAAATAAATATATAGTGTTTTTCTTTTTTTCTTACAGCTCTCTCTTTTTCTCCTAACTAAATATTTCCTTTCTTCTAAGCATCAGACATTATTTCTAGCTTTCAGGCGTGCTAAGTAAAAGAGCACGTGCACCAATATATATTTATTTATGGTCTACATGGGGCCGCCTTTGTGTATCCTCAGCTCTCCTCTGAAGATTTCCTTCACAAGCAGGAAAACAATTTTGTGCTGCAGGTCAGACAGAATAACTGATGCCACTGTTTACAGAGCTGTGCTCACTGGAGAAGCTTATTAAGCCCCATTTGGGTCAGGAAAAGCCTGTTCATCCACACTGGGATGATAAAGCTGTGGGTAAGGGCTTGCAGGCGCCGATGGGAAGGGCCCGGTGAGCACCGGGGAGTCGCCGGATGCCAGGAGGAGACGCTCTCCAAAAAACCCGCTCAGACGACCCCTTGCAACATCAT
The DNA here is from genome assembly GCF_030028575.1 of Malurus melanocephalus. Classification (NCBI taxonomy): domain Eukaryota; kingdom Metazoa; phylum Chordata; class Aves; order Passeriformes; family Maluridae; genus Malurus; species Malurus melanocephalus. Next base: position 1,239,818 of record NW_026623307.1, read on the forward strand.
TCAGTCAATTTCTCTCAGCCTGCTCCACCTGTAAAATGTTTGGGATCTGACCTACTTTTTAATTTTTTTTAAACAAATGTTTTCATCATTAATAATAGCTCATCAGATAGTGAGAGGAAAAAAGTTTTAGCCGGAGGTCTGCTCACGGAACATCTCCTGTGAGCACATCCTTGCTGGCTCTGAAGCTGGGCAGCTTGAATTGGCAAGGATCAAAATAATATAAAAYTTAGGCGAGGAGTTTAATAAAAAGCCTGCAGATACCGAGCTGATGTATGTTATTAACTTGCTTCTCTGGGATTAGGTAGGTCTGGGTAAATGAGCAGATATTGGTCCAGGTTTGCTTTCTGCCGGTGTTGTCCTAGTGACAGGGGATTACGCGCCGCCGGGGATTAGCCTGATGGCATGACATCGCCGGGGTAACGATGTACATGCTGATGACACTGAAGGCATTTGGTCAGGTCCAGAGTTTCTGGCATGAGCTGACGATTCTTGCCCCCCAKCAGCATCCCGGGAATGCCCAGCCGAGCGGCACAGCCCCAGCACTCCGTCGTGTCCGCCGGTGCCCTCCTCTCCCCGGCGGGGGCTGTGTGATCCCGGCAGCCGCTCCCTCCTTGCTGGCATGAGCAGCGTTTTCATCCCTGGCACCAGCGAGAGCTGGACAATAGTGGGAGCGCTGGAAGTTCGTCCGTGGATGATATGGTTCAATATGATGTTTAAAATAGCTCCTCCCGGGGAGAGAGAGCGGGTCAGGAAGGCACAATGGCCGTGGCACTGGCGCTGTGCAGCCATCGCCAGTAACGATCCGAGCMGCAGATGCGGTTCGTGCTTTCAAAGGCACTTCTGCCGGCAGCCTGCGTTAGGGAAAATGAGAGCTGGGCTGTCCCTGCTCATGACACGGGCGGAATAATTGGGGACACGCAGCAGAATGTGCGCTGGAGAGCAGCCTGCGCCCCGGTCGTGCCGCTGCCTTCCCGCAGCGGTGCCACGGTCCCGGGTTCCCTTCCCGCAGCGGTGCCACGGTCCCGGTCCCCTTCCCGCAGCAGTGCCACGGTCCCGGGTTCTCTTCCCGCAGCGGTGCCACGGTCCCGGTTCCCTTCCCGCAGCGGTGCCACGGTCCCGGTCCCCTTCCCGCAGCAGTGCCACGGTCCCGGTTCCCTTCCCGCAGCGGTGCCACTGTCCCGGGTTCCCTTCCCGCACCGGTGCCAGGCTCCCCGGCTCTTTCCCGTCCCACAGCCGGCTGGTGGCTGCAGGTGAAGCGATGGCCCGCAGCAGCAGCTGCAGCTCCGCCAGCGCTGTGAGGGAACAACTTCGTTAATCTGACATYGAGAGCAAATGTTGCTAATGAGGAGCCCAGGCTTTGGTAAACATGGTAATTCGTGTTCCTGAAAATATGAAACAAAGTCAGAGAAGGGGCCAATCCTGCTCCCCTCTCCGCTCCAGCGCGCTTTGGACACCGGGGATTGCCAGAGGAATACGGGGTCCAGCAGCAGTGGGGAGTGGGGAAAGCTGGAGAGCAGGAGCAGCCTGGGAGCCTCGTCCACCCATCACAGGAGGAGCTGCCTTGCTCTCTAAACATTGCCCTCCCACTGCCCACTCGAGGGAGGCTGTGCCCCGTCAGCCTGGCTCGGGGCAGAGGCTCTGGCTCGTGCCAGGATTGCTCCAGCCGTGACCCCCCAGCTGGGACAGACAGCAGCACTGCGTGGTCACCTCTGCCAAGTGCCAATTCACTGCCTGCTCCTCACACTGTGTCTCTAGGGCCAGCTGGGCTCCCTATAAATTTTTATAGAAAATATAAAATGACATCTGGAAGCCTAYGGCAGATAGGGTCTCATTCTTCCTCTAAGCAGGGAAGAGCATTGCCCTTTCTTAATTTTGCACAAATCTTGTTGTCGAGCTCAGTGGAGAAAAAAAAAAAATCTGGTAATTGGGCAATCCTGGCTGCTGTTCCAGCTGCAGAGCCATCACCAGCTCTACATATTTTTGGAGAGCAAACACAAAYTCCAGCCTGTGCAATGGCCACAAAGCCATTTGCAGATACAGGAGCTAAACTGCAATGCACTGAGCCTAAGGCAAAGCCAGGATTAAGACCAAAAATATCATTTCCCAGGACAAGGCCAGTCTCAGTTCAATGAGCAGATGCACCCGGGTGCATTCCTGGGTGTCAGGGCATCCCATGCAGGTACCCTCAGAGGAGCCCTAAATCCAGCCTTCGCCCATTCCCCGTGGGCAGCCAGGGATTGCTGCACGCTGGTAGAGGAGGAGCAGGCAGAGAGAAGCGTTCTGGTTGATGAGGCCTTAGGGAAATCCACTGGAAAGCGAAAATCTCTAAAGCAAGGAGGGGTTTTGCCTTAATTAAACTGCAGTGGGGCCACTGGTGCAGAAACCTGACAAAGCGTGGGGGATTATTTGAGCTCGGGAATGCGGGAGATGCCACGGAACCATCGGGTCACTGGGAGATGTCTGCCCGAGGCAGCAGCGAGTGCTGGTGCCACTGGTGGGGGGCACATGGGGCACTGGGGACACCCSGGTGAGGGAACAAGGCAGGAAAATTTTTTAAAAATGACTAATAGCAAAAAAATAGTAAAGCAACAAAACGACAACCCACGCAGGTTTGTAACCRGAGTAAAGCTTAGAAAGAAGATCGATTAGGAGCCAAAAACCCCAAAACCCCAAGGCTTTGGGGCAGCCAAGGTTTCCAGCGCTGTGCAGGACGAGGCACAGCTGCCGGATCTCCTGCTGTGGCCCTGGTGCCTTCCTCAGGAGACACCTCAGAGGCACCTCAGAGGGGCAGGGAGGGGTTTGCACGGTGCCTGCAGGGATGAGCCCCTGCTGCCTGCAGGGCCGAGGTCTCCCTCCCCAAAGGACACCCCCTYTTCCCCCAGATTTTTCCCTGCTTGTCCTATCTCCCCCACAGCAGCCCTTCTTGCTTTCTCTGCCCACCACCTTTTGCAGGATCAGGCACGTTTCCCCATTTCTTCTGCCCCCCTCTAATCTCACTCATGTTTATAAGCTTCAGGAGGCCAATTCTGATGGAACAGCTTACTTTTTTTAAATATTCTCCTTTTTGATGAAGTCAGGGTTTGGGGAGTCCTGGAGGACTGCCTCAAAGGAAGTGTTAGGTTTATGTGCAGAAYGAGGCAAAAAATAATAATCTCATTTTACTCACTTTGGAGCAAGAATTGTCCTTTCTCCCCTCGGCTCTCCTCCTTCTCCATGGCTGGGAAGAGAGAAAAAGCTCCTCTTGCTGCCAGCATTTCCAGATCTGGGGTGTTGCTCCCTATAAGTGTGGCACACCCTTGGACCTGCAGACGCCCCAGAATCTTTCAGGAACTGGTTCCAGTACATCCAGGCCCAGAAGTGCTTCTCACCCCAGGCTGGGGCTGCTCTGACCCTTGCTCAGCTTCCCCCATCAGTTTTTGTGCCTAAGGACCCCCATATCTCCCCTACTCAGCCTCTTCGGCTGCTCAGGTGGTTTGGTCAGGAGGTCCCTCCTGCCAGCTCCTGTCTTTGCTGCTGTGTGATACCATAATTGTTCCTCTCCAGGTTTGGGATTGGCATTTTTGGGAGGGTGTTTTTGGTTTGTTTTTTTTTTTTTGAATGGGGTGATTACTTTTCTTTATTATTGACCTGTTACTGATTCCCACCCATCAGAGTGTCCTGGATCAACCAGCAGCACCTCCTGCAAAGGTGGAATCTAACATTTTGTTCTGCTGAAGGAGAAATGGAGGACAACGAGGAGCATGGGGGTCCAAAGTGAAGCATCAAAAGGAAGCATCAAAGCAGAGGAGGCATCAGGAAAAGACCTCACTGGGGAGGAAGAAGGCAGGGAGGGAAGGAAAGGAGACCTGGGCTTCAGCTGCAGCTCAGTGGGGCTGTTAGAGGTGAAAGCTCCTGGGTTGGACACGTCCTGTCCCACTGCTCAGCCTGACAAACAGCAAAGCTTCCAAAAAAGCACCATCAGAGCAGCACCCCAGCCTGTTCACATCCCAGTGCTTCCCCAGCCATCTCACACTGCTCACAGTGACACTCTGCAGGGGCATTTCTGGCATTGTCTGCAAGGGCCTGGTGGCCACAGCAATCACTGCTGCCCCGAGGTTCTGGCCATCGAGGCTGGGGATGTGAGCCAGTGACCTGTGCCAGGGACAGTGCCCAGCCCAGGGAAGGGCTCCTGGTGCTGTGGAAGGGCTCAGCACGCTCTGAGCACACCTTTTGGCAAGACACTGAGCCTCCCCGTGACTCAGGGAGCTGACAGCTCTCAAGTACATCCCAAGGATGAATAAAAAGCAACAGAACAGGTAGCGATTTCCGCAGTCAGACAGAGCCTCTGCGAAGACCATCTCAAAACTGTCTCACTGTCTTAGTGGCCAGAGGAYGCCTGTCACAGCCACTTGACCTGCAGGCAGATGGTTTCTGTCTGTTTAACRCTGCCTTTTGGGGCTTGATAGGCACTTGTAAAATGCAGATAGATGGCGAGCCCTCGCTGGGGGAAGGGGCAGTGCTTGGCAGTGAATGCCAGCATTAGGAGGTGCGGGGCAGTTGTTGGGGGGCACAGCACGTGTCTGTTATTGGGGCCCAAATCAGCAGCCCCATCCATGTTCATCCTGAGGATGGCAGGGCAAGGTCAGGAGGGTTTGCAAAGCTGAACGGAAGAGCAGAAGAATGTCATGGGGCTGATGTCACCTGCCTGTGATGTCACCGCTGTCTTCTTCAGAGGAGCACTTCCAGTGATAGCAGAGCTTCTGCAGCCTGTCTGCCAGCCTRGCACTCTGTACAGCGTAATTAAGCAAATATATTAATAGATTGGGAGCCGGGGCCTGGCCAATGTTCCTCTGTGACAGACAAATGCAGAGACAAAGCAGAGCTCCCTTCAGGATCCTGCAGGATGCTGTCAGCGGGCACAAACTCACAGCCCGTTAATGCCATTGCTGTTCGGCAGCACCGACTCATTTACATTTCAAGCAAAACTCCCAGACCTGCCCGGTCCAGGATTAGCTCCAGGGAACCTGCAAGGCTGTGTCTGCACCAGGGGAGCCTTGGGGTGCCCAGGGAYACCTGGCCAGGGAAAACAAACAGTGCATGGGTTCAGCTTTTGTGCCAATAGCAAAGCCACCCCACACAGGACAGGAACAAGATCAGGGGACATGATGGCAGCGCTCATCTCTGCCAGAGTACTTTTCAGGATGATGGTGTTGGTCTAAGTTGATAGTCCCTCATGGCCCATTAGTGACTCAAATGTAGCCCATGGGGTGGCCAGTAGGGATGAACCCTGCCAGCTGCATTTGCAGGGACAGCTCCTGCCCGTCTGCATCRCTTACAAGGAGAACATGGTGCCCATCTCTGCTGTAACAACTCTGCAAGCCCTCAAACTGCCAGCTTCCAATCCCTGGCCTTACATGATGGTCTTAACAAACTATGGCATAAATATGCCAGGCAAGGGAAGGCAGCTTTCACAGAGGATTGGGGATGTCATGAAGCAGGGGATGKTTTTTTTCATCGAAAGGAAGATCTACTCATTTGAACGGACAGTGCTGCGGAAACAAACTGTTCAGAGGTGTTGGGAGGGGAGGAGAAGGGCACAGCAGCCAAAAACTGAGGGGCTAATTGTGTGAAGCTGGTGAGGAGATGCCTTGGTCTGAGCCACCAGTGTGCTAATGGGGAGGTTGCTTAGCTACAGTGGCGATGGCACCTCGGCAGCCCCAGGTAGGGGAGGGAGAGCCCAGCATAAACAGCCAGGGGGAAGAAGGGTCATTAAACTGTTCCCTAAAGACCCTTAACTAGTGCTGGTTGGAGGAAATAAATAAAGAAGGAAAAGTTGGCCTGAGTGCCAGTGAGGAAGCCAAGCTGTTCAGGAGATGGCTTGTCTGCTGCCTCAAACTGCCTCTTGTCACTAATTTCAGCYGGAGACTTCTCCGCAGCACGGTCCCCGGCCCTGAAGCATTCCTGGCTTTTTCATCTCTCTGCCACTTTCCCGTTTAATTCCTTCCCCGTGGAGGGGAAGGCTGGGAGCTCGGTGTGTGGGACTGTGAGTGGGGCCAAGGCTCTCCAGTGCAGCCGGGAGRGTGGAAGGGTGCCCGGGGACGGGAGCACACACGTGTTGGCCCTTCGTGTGCGCCTCAGGCTGCGCAGGAAGAGCAGCCAGGTGGCTTTATGTGACCTTTCCTCTGTCAGCAAACATCACCCAAAGTGACCTGAGCCTGGAGCCCGTGGCAAACATCAACAGAAAATCAGCAGTGAAGCCCTGCCTGTTCCTTCTCCTGTCCGGCAGTGGGCAGGGAGAAAATCACGGTGAGCAGCACTGACAGCACCAGCTCTAAACATCAGTTAGGAGGAGAATTATTTTAATGAATACATTTCCTTTCAATTGTATGCGAATAGCGAGATCCCATTAGAACGGGGAAGCAATTAAAGCTAATAAAGATGAACACGCAGCACCGGGCGCATGTGGAATAACAAACAGTGAACAAAGGATTCGGGAGAGAGCTGACTCTAATCCAAATAAATGAGCGGCGATGAAAGGGAAAGCGGCTCGGGTCTCCTGCCGTGAGACACGCTTCCTCCCCGCCGGCTCCCTGCCCGGCTTCACCTCAGCCCGGCAGGAAAGCCGGGATYGGGATGGGGATGGGCGTGGAGCCGGCTGGACAGTGGAATGGTCAGTGCCACGCCATGCCATGCCACACCATGCCATGCCATGCCATGCCACTTGCCCGGGGGCTGGAGGGGTGGCCATGCTCCCTGAGGAGCATCCTGCTGGATTTTGCATGAAGGTGGCAAACGGTCCCAGCTGGGGTAAGAGGGCCCAGCAGAGGAAAAAAATGGGGCTGGACTGGGAGGGTGTCAGGAGCTCATAAACTCGTGCTATTCCGTGTCTCGTATTCGATTATTGGTGGTGATTGATTGTCCACCAAAACTAACAGCCCTGAACGCAACAGGCACGTGACTAGCCCAAAACTATCAGTGCTATAGCTCAGTGCTATGGAGGAAATAATAGCCTCTTACAATGGTGTATTTACACAGTAGGCTCACAGGAAAATTGGGTAAACTGATAATTACCCAAGGATATTATTGGCTTTGGCAGAGTTAATAATAATTAGTACTTCTCCTTTTCCAGGCTCCTTACAGGAGAGACCTTTTATAATCTGCAGAATACAAAGGACCCAAACCACCAAGAACTGCTTCCACGTGTGGCTTTGGAAAAAAAAAAMAAAAMCACASCRAGTATTTCAGCTGGCAGAYTCCAAGGGTGAAAATCACCCAAAGACACTGGGGAGCCAGACTGAGAAATAATAATAACACTGGTAATAATAACAACAGCAAAAACAATAATAATAATAATAAACTGTTTTCTGTATTTGAAAAAATCTTGTGTCGGGACTGCATTTTCCCCAGTCTATCTCATGCAGCCGAGCCAGAGATAAACCCAGTGCTGACACTTGACAGATTTGTGGGATGCTGGAAGCTGCCCTGCTGTTCCTCTCCCAGCGCTGGCAGCTCCTGGTTTGCTTTCTAGCTGCTGCTCCCCGTGGCAGCGCAGCACTTTCTGTTCCCAGAAAGCAGATATTATCCGTCGCCTCTCGCTGCATCTGCTGCTCGCAGGATCTCCCCGGTCCCTGTGAGACAGCAGCTCTGCACAGCCAGGTGCCTGGGGCTGCAGTGCCACGGCCGAGGATGCTGTCACCACTCCCTTCCTGCACCCAGCCCATGGGGGACACAGCCCTCACTCCTGCCCCAGCCTGCTCTGCTGCCTCCTGCCCCCCAGGARCAGCCTTTTCTGGGTCAGTGCCGCTTGACAGTTTGGGTTAAACGGGGTGAATTTGTTTTGAGGAGCGCTGGAAGAGGAGTGTGTGTGTGTCCCCACCAGCCCATGGCCTCCTGGCTTGCTGCTGCCTGGGGGAGAAGAGGTGTGGGGTGAGAGGGATCAGCCGGGTGATGTGCACTCAGAGCTGATGTGTGTGATCAGCCATGTGAGCRCACCTCCAGAGCCGAGTGCTGCGAGGGACGGCGAAGGAGAAATCACGGTTTTGGCACGCCAGCCTGTCCTGCTCAGCTACAGGAGCAATCTGGGTCCCCCCAACCCCAGCAGCTCTTCAGCCATCCCTAAGGCACAGCTTCCCCATCACTCCTGCAGCTCCACCTCTCATTCCCATTTCTCYCTCCCCACATTCCGCCTGCTCTGCTCCTGTGCAGCAGCGATGCTGTGGCACAAACCCTCTGTTTGTGCTGCCCCTGTGCCCTCTGCCCCTGCCTGTGGCAGCCACATCCCTGGCACGTAGGATGCTGGCTGTCTCTCCCGCCATGGGCAGCCTTCAAATGCTCAGAAAACACCAGTGAAATCCTCCCCCTGCCCCAAGCTGGCCCGTAAATCACGGCATTATAAAAATAAAACTGTTTTGTGCGTGCATGCACATTTCAGGTTGCCTTTTAAACCTGAACTTGTTTCTCACACGTTGGCAGGAGAACAGAGGGGAGCTGGAGTCAAAAGGCAAGCTTGAAAAATAAACGCATACTTCTCTCTTGCTGCTCGTGAAGGGCTCCCAGAGGAAAACGGAGAAAAACAGGGCAGGAAGAGGCCCCGGAGGGGTCAGTGTGCCCATTCCCCAAAGCAAGAACAAGCTCTTCCCTGCAGGCATCAGGCTGGCTTGTTCCCAAAGACTGGGGTGATGGGGGTGCCAACTTGGTGCCCACAGTCCCTCCTTTCCATTGCTCTTCCAATTTTTCCCTTTCTCTTCTCCCACCCGTTTTTCTCTGCTTTCTTGTGGCCCCATGTTCATCCCCCCTTGTCCATCCTCTGTCCCTGTGGCAGTGCCACGCCCTGCCTGGCCATGCCACGTGTGCTCCGATCCTTTGTGAGCCACCCAAGGAAAAGACTGAAAGTTGTGCTGTCTTAAGCCACAGTTTAACATAATTAGACATCCTGGCTTGAGGGCAGTAATTACTTTTATAATCCTTAAACATATTTTAAAGAAAAATAATTGCTTCCCGATTCAATACCTTTCAAAAAATCCTTTTAAACAGCTCTGCCTCCTTCAAACACAACTCAGTCAACAGTAATTACAATAAATTATTCCAAGTTCTAAAAAACATATAGGAATTAATCTATATGTGCAAACTGCTAACCAGTTCTTGTTTACCCTTCCCTCCTGCTTCCCAGCTCCTCGGCTGCAGCTCTGCCCTCGCTGGACTCCCATCCTTGGGATCCAGCAAAGGCTCTGCCTGCCCTCACCAGTGCCAGATCTGCACAAAACTCACCCCATCGGGGTTGGGCTGGGCACAACAGCAGCTTGGTCTTGCTGCATTTCAGACTGGCTGCATTTCAGAGCTCAGCCACGGGCAGGAATCACTAAATTTACCTGCTTTTTAGGCAGAACTTTGCTGYGACCTGCGAGGCAAAGATGGCGCAAGTGCTGGCCAATGGATTTGATCCTCAGATGGGAAAAATAAGACATAATTCTGCTGGAGTCAAAGGCAAGATCATGATTCACAGCAGCTGAGAATCTGGCCAACAGTGTCAGCAGCACGACAATAACGTAATGTTTTCATTATGCATTGTTTTTTTCCAAATACTTAAAAAATTATYTAGGAATTACTCACACATCCAGTAATAGTTACCAGTCTTGGGTGTTTAGGCAAAGGTTTCTTGAGACAGGGATGGGATTGAAACAGCTTTAGCTATCGCCTCTCATGCTCTGTGCACTTCCCCTATCACTTCTGCTCTCCTCCTCCTCTGCGTACACAGTCCAGTAACCTCTTCCTGACAATCTCCAGATCCACAAAATTGCTCAGTTGGAATTTTGCAGTAAATAGAAAATTGCTTTGCTCCTTTCTCTCAGGACAGCACAGAAAATGAATCCAAATGAAAAAGCAAGTAGTGTGTATCTGGTAGACATAAACAGCGCAAGAAAGGCAATTCTGTKTTCCAGCCCCGCTGCAGAGCAAATGACCTTGGAAATAATAAAAAGCCTGAGGCCTGAGCCTGCTGCAGAGCAGCATGAGCCTTTATTTGGGGAAAGGCTGGAAAGGAAACCTGGAGGAATGGATATGTTGATGTGCAAGTCTCYACCAGCTGAAATGTCTGTGCTTGGGCCCACAGCTCGCAGCAGGAGGAGGACAGAACTCATTAGTCCTTTCAACCTYACCTGGTGCTCCTGGGATGCTTTGCCCAAACCATCTCCCTCCCCTCTGCCAGCTGCTCACGGTGTGCCATTCCCAGTTTGGAATGCCTTTCCCTGGCTGGGGTGGTGGGATGATGGCCTGGGGTGAGCTGCCCTCCCAACCCCATATTCGGTCACCCCTGCAAACATTTGCAAATGATGAAAGCCCRGTGAGGAGATCAGAGTAGTTCACAGCTGTAGGAGGAAGATGGGATAAATTTATAATTCTAATTACATGTCAAACCACTGCACCAAAACAGCRCCAAATAGGAAGCATCTGTCAGACCTTCGGCTCGGTCAGCGGCGTCACCCACGTCCACCTGTGGCACTCGGCWGCAAGAGCTCCATGGTGCTCACAGAGAGGTCAGGGGAGAGCCAAGGAGTGAGAATGAGAGGTTGGATCTGGGTGTAGCTTGAGTCAGAGGGAAAAGCTGCTTTTGTTGCTGGGGATGGTGYGGTTCAGAGCACGCCCACAGCCTGGCTCTGGCTGTGCTGGATCCAGCAGCGCTGGCCGGGTCATTGTGTGCTGTGAGCCGTGTGCTTTTTGATTCCTGCATTTCTTCAGAAAGAAGGAAATAAATAAATGTAATTTTTTTTTAGAAGTCCGTGGAGGCAGCCAGCAGAAAATATGTGTTTAAAAAAAATAAGTTCCTGAATAAGAGCAGAAGGGCAGCGTGTGCAGCCCTGCTTGGCACGGTTCGCTTGGTGCCGGGGACGCCGTGTCTGCCTGCACTGGAGCAGATCAGCAGCTCTGCAGGGAGARTGTGGGGGTCCCAGGACAGCTTCACCCCCCTGCAGCCCCCCAGCRCTGCTCTGCCCACCCATTTATCCAGCACACAGCACCAAAAGCCATTTGTAACTTCAGGAAAGGCCGTTGAACTGTAATAATCCCAATATTTGCTCTGTTACCGCTGCTTTTTTAGCCCCAGCTGCTCTCAGGCGGAGCAGGGTGTTGGATGTGCAGCGGTGAAGCCAAATGGAGGCCGGGCTGTGGGACAGCTGAGCCAGTGCAGCTTGCCTGGCTTAGGTTTCACTGAGGATGGAAGGGGCAAAGCCRTTACCCACGGGGTCTGGAGAGCTGGGAAATGCCCCAGTGACCTGCGCGTGGATCTCCCGGAGTGGCGTGTCCTGAAATCTCAGAGCTTGTTAGCCCAGTTGCATTTTTATTTTGTAGCAAACTATTTAATCTGAGCTTCAGAGGTGCAGCTTGCCCCCGCAGAAAGCAGTGAAACGATGAGGGGGGGAAAGGGAGAAGTAAATCCCACCTGTTTCCTGTTTTTATTTCCCCCACCCCCATCTTTCTGTATTTTCTTAGTGTTCCCTGGTTGTTTGGGAGCTCCTGCAACTTGTCCAGAAATACCTCTGCTAGTTCAGTGGCATTTTGGAGCCCAGGAATTTAAGGAGGGCTTAGAAATTCCTAACGCAACTTTCAACTGACTAAATGTGGGTGAAGGCAGCTCGCTGCTTTTTCAATCTGCATTTCTCCTTTTTGTCTCCCCTCTCCTGGCCTCTCACTTGTGCCCCTCATGCCCGGGGTTGTGGTACCCAGCTTGTCTTTTCCTGCCTTGTGTCCATGGATATTTGGTGCACGTGTGTGGCAGTAGCAGCGAGATCCAAACATTCCCTCAGACAAATCCTATGAGCAGCTCCTGCAGCCTTCTGTGTCTCTGATGGGGTTTTGGGGATAAAATTCCATTATATTGCACTGTGGAGGAGAAATACCCAAATGTGGGACTGGTCTGAAGACATCAGCTGGGTGATACAGGTTCCATCTGATTTTTCCAGGGTTGCCAGGATGGTGCTTTACCATCCATCATGTCATGAGAGCAGCACTCAGACTGGGACAGGAATTTCCTAAGCTCTGCCCGTCTCACTAAGAAGCAGCCAAATTTCCCCGTTAGAAAGATTCCCTAAGAAAACAGCCAGGATGGAAACCACCCCATGAATGCATGTATCACCTTCCCTGCACCAGCCATCTCTACCTCCGCTGCCAGGGCTCACAACACGGCCAGAAAAATGTTTGCGAGATGCTGCCCGGCTACCTAGAAACCCTTATACATCTCCGATATGATCTGCACCACTCGCCTCACAATACACCAATATATTTTAACTACAACCCGAAATGTTGCAAAAGAACCTTTTGAGTAAGTCTCTTTGGTGCAATACAGATACGTCAAGGCTGATTGTTATTGTACATGTCAGGGCTGTTGAAGTGCGGGATAAAGAAGGCCATTGTGCTCCCACGGAGGGGACAGCTCGGATGATTAATGACTGCTCCCTCAATTCTCCCAAGAAGAGATGGAAGTCGGATAAGGCCTCGGCTGGCGGTAGGGGCAGAGCACCAGAGGACATACCCAGAGTGAAAAAGAGAGGCTGGGGCTCCGCATGGAGGGGCAGGATCAATAGCAGCAGCCTGCCRGAGCGCCGGCTTGCAGCGGGAGCGGGGAGCTGCTGCCTAACACWGGCGCTTGTGTTTGCTCCTCTCACCTCCTTTCCTAATCCAGGCTTTTTTCTCGCCGCTTTTCTGCCTCCAAAAGYGGCTCTTGGGAAGGCAGATGGTTGCCCATTGAGTAAGGCAAATGGCAAAAATCAGGGAAATTGCAAATTGATCTTTGCCGAACACACACGGTGACTTTGTTACCCACTTTTTGAGCCTCGGCGCAAATACCTCCCGGTCTAATTCGAAGGCGTGCCAAAATAAATTACATTTAGTTTGCCTTAAATAAACAATGACTCTTCCAGGAAAGGTTTGTCTCTTCTGGGCACTTGCATCATTTATCATTGCTCCACTGTTTTGAGTTGGCTGCCCTTTTAGGGTGAGATGTCTCTTGGTTTTAGTGTGTGCACAACCAYGGAGAGGACAAGGTCTTACCCCAAGAAAAATGTACTGAGAAGATGTCATTAAAGCTAATGAGAGTCCAGGCAGCTGCAGCTCATTAGAGAGTGCCTGGGGCCAATTGTAACTGAGACCTTTAAATACACATCATAGTCAAATAAACAACATCATATTCGATCTGCAAAGTCTCTATCAGTTCCTGCCCAGTCCTTATCGCCCAGCCTTACATTTTGCTGAGAAAATGTTCCCTGTTCAATAACAAACCCAGAAACAAACGAGACCATCGCACTTAGGAGTGATGCTCTGAGAAATGGGCATAGAGGAGGAGGGTCCCTTCTCCTGAAAGCTAAATTTGGATTTAATTGATTACAAGGGTGAGAGACACTWGGGGCTCAAGCTCTCCACCCTGCCCATAGGACAACATGGAAAACAGGTTGAAGGAGCTGCCAATATGCTGAAGACCAGATCATTTTAAACAGTGAGCGAGCAATTAGTTTTTCTCTAGTTCCTTTCTTTGGCTCCAGGACATGACTTTACCGTAAAAGAAAATGAGAGGTTTCTGACACTACTTTACATTTGTTGTCGTTACGAAGCATTTAGTCAGGAATTACAGATTTACAAGCGTGGGGATTTCCTTCTCAATCAGCAGAGCCCCCAGAGGGGCTTCCCATCACCCCCCTTCCCCCKCGGGCAGGAGCCCCGGGCTGGCCACGGGCAGGCTGTGGCTTCCTCCTCTCCTCGCCCCACGTGTGATTATTAAGTTCTTATCGCAATAAGGAGTCACTGACACTGGGCTGCTTTCCAGGGAATGCTGCTCCCTTAATAGGCCATTATATCTTGGTAATAAGGGCTAAACTCTTCTGGGGGCATTTAATCATAAATTAAGTAAAATAACACCACCGATCCTGCCTTTCTCCCAGCCCTCGCTGAGGGGGGTGATGCTGTCCATGGATCCCGTCCAGTGCCGGCTTCTGGGGCTGGTGCAGGGTGTGCACAGCAGTGCCAGAGGGGTGCAATGTCCCCTCACGCTGTCAGGGCCATGTCTGGGTGCCCATAAACAGTGCAGATAATAAAACAAATTAGGGACAAGCTGTGGCCGGGTTCATTGACTCCAAGGASAAGACCCAGCTCCCACACGATGTCTCTGCACCCTCACTGACACAGGGCATCTCTAGCTCCTGTCATGACGGGGCCTGGGAGCTGGGTGGCTTTCACTGTGGGTGTCTGCCTGMTTTAGGGCAGTGTCACAGGCAGGATGATCCCTGTGACAGAGCCATGAAGGCAGCATGGACACCCACCTTGCTGGGAGCTGCTGTATTTGGGTAGCTGAATCCCTTCCTCTGCAGCTGCACCATGGAGTAGGTGCTGTCCTGGGTGGATCAGACCCAGAAAATGGGGTGGTGTCTGGCTGTTGGCCATGGCTTGGCCAGGAGGCTGAAGCCAAGCAGCATGAACCATTTCACTTCCAGGGTATCCAACTCTCACAGCATCCCAGATGTGGCCATGTCCACCCTGTCACCCAGAAAGGATCCCTGTCCCACACCAGCCCAAATCATGTTTAACAGAGTCATTTTAGAAGAGCTGTGCTAATGATTTTCCCCTCCCTGGCCCCGTTTTGTTCATTACTGTGGACACAGCCATAGTGACCTGCAAGAGCTGAGCTGAGCTTGGTATTGTCACTGTGTGCCTGGGACTACCTCTGCATTAGTGGGAATAAAACCATGGCCTATCTCTGCCCCACTGAGMGAGCTCTGGAGCCTGGGATGGGGGAACACCCCACCACGGGGGTTGCAATGTGTTCCACCATAACACACATGGCAGCCTCATMGCACTGAGGATTGTGAGGTGRCCTCCCACCACAGGAGCTTGCAAGRTGGGCTGWGAGCTCTCACCTTCATCGTCTGGGTGATGCTGAAACACAGGATTAGGACACTGAGCAATGAGGGACACAGGTGGCAGCCCAAGGAAGGAGGGTCTGCAGTGCCAGAGCTACCAGGGAAGGAGCACCATGGGGTGGAGCTGGGCCATGGCAGCCACGTCTCGCCCAGAAAAAGGAGCAGCTCCCTGTTTGCTTTCCCCACAGCCTGGTTTGCACTGGGTTACCCTGATCCCACAGGGACCTTGTCCTGCTGGAGTTCCATATTGCAACAAGCTCCAGCAGACCCAGGGGGCCAGGGCAGGACACCCTCCTGCTGCCCTGCCCTGGGGCCATGGAGCTGGCAGTGCTGCTGGAGCTGTGCCAAATGAGACAGCTCATCTCTGCCCCCGGAGCAGGGACTCTGAGGGTGCTGCTGCTGGTGTCACCCTGTGTCCCCAGCCCTCATTAGAGGCAGGTAAAGCTGTACCAGCCTGGGAAAGCCCTGCAGACACAAGGCTGCTTTGAAGTGGAAGTCACAGTGCTTCAACTTCACCTGGCTCTACAGCCAACCTGGTGACAGCGATGCAAACCTTCCACAAAGACACCCCCAGCATCYCCCCTCACCAGGTATATTGATTTAATTTGCACCTGTGCATTTCTTGGCACGGCCCAACCTGCAGCAAGCCAGGAGTAAATTCAGTCAGGAGAATTCTGGCACAAAGCTGCCCCAGCTGAGCTAAACCAGCATGAAACAACAGGAGTTCAGTGGGTTCAGCCCTGCCCTGGGATGGCAGGAGAGAACAGGAGGTGTTTGGGGTGGAGGATTTTGCTGTAGGTGATTGATGTCACCTTAGAGCAGCTCTTTGCTGATACCTCCAGCCTAAGAAGGAGGCTCTGGACTATCCCTGGCTTCCCCCTATCCTCCCAGCTCTACCAGCACCCTGATGTCCCTTAGAGGTTCCCCCTTCTCCTCTCCCCAGGCCCTAAAGCAGCCTGGAGCATCCGTGCCCTGGGAGCCATCCCACCAACCTCTGCTCGGGCGATGGGGACCYGTGAGCAGGATGCTGATGCTCATACTTGAGGTTTTGTGCTCAGTTCCTTTCTAATCCAAATTCTCAATTGCTCATAACGTATGTCATTTGGGCTGGAATTTTCCAGACGTGATCTCCCCTACAAAGGTGGCTCTTTCCTTTTCCTTTATTTTTTTTTAAACCAAGGAAAAACATTCAGCCAAATGGTCTGGCCATGTCCATTTTCTTCATTTTTTTTTTTTCTTTTTGGTAAACACAGACTTTTCTCATTATATATTAAAACTGTAGTTATAGAGTCACCTTTCCTGCCGCGGTGTCAGTGGGGAGCAGACCCCTGGCCGACCGCCGGGGAGCTGGCGTGYGGAGGGGGATCCTGCCGTCCAACCCAGCTCAGCTTTCCCAGCTCACCCAAACACTGACCCTCCCCAGAGCCCTTCAGGTGCCCCGGGAAACCTGAATTACGACCCTTGAAGAAGGCATTTTGCCCAAGAGCAGAGCAATACGTGTTCCTAGTCCAGTGTTTGTTTTCYTCCAGCGAGCTGCAGGCAGGGCGGGTGGGGGCCAGGCTGCTTTCAGCAGGAGCCTTGTGGGGGTTCAAGTTCAAAACCCTTTTTCCTTCCAGGTTTTCCTAAAGCACTGATTTCCAAGCAGGGCTGGGAAATACACATTTGTAGGTATTTCTGATGCATTTTTGCTGTTGGTCCTTGTCATGTCTCTGTTGTGAGGGACTGGGGGATGGTCCCCACCAGTGAAGGGGGTGGTGAACATCCCTGCTTGGATCAGGATGGGCAGCAGTGGGGACAGGCAGCGCACACACCCAACACCATGGCAGCTTTGCAAATTCCTGCCTTCCTTGTGGTAGCAAAGGGGTTAAAGCCGACAGGGTGAATCCCAGGGGGCTGTTGGGGGGCCATGGCTGTGCAGAGCRGGGCGGAAGCAGCTCCCCCCTCTCTGCTGCWGCTCKCCATGATGTCACCTCCCCRCTGTCCCCAAGGAAGCGTTAAACGAGCCCGTGCGCTAATGGGGCGGTGGGGCCGGGCCGTGCAGGTGGGCAGCACCTGGCAGGGGGTGCCCATGGCTGTGGCTGACACAGGAGCTCAGCCCCCAGCACAGCCCCCTCCAGGGCTCCCTGCCACCTCCTGGCTGCTGAAATGCTTTGGGGGAGCTGGGGCTGAGATGAATCGCGCTGCTCCCCATGTCCCTTCGGCGTCTGATGGCAATCTGGAACTGGTGAAGGCTGGAGAAAAATCCCCGTTACATTTTCCAGGGATGAATAGGTCATCTGTCAATGCAAGGGTCATCCAGGCTTTTTTGGGGCAAGGTTGACCACTGAGCATCCCTGCTGTGCCTCCTCCATCCCCATCCCACCCTGACAGCGGACGCAGTCCAGCTAGCACCCTCATGCAAGAGAAGTCCCTTTCTGCAGCCTTTCCCCTCTGCAGAGAAGAAAGGCGTGCAAAGGAGGCTCCTATGTTTCCCCAATTAATGTAATTAAGAGAATTAAACTTTTGGAGAGAGCGAGTTTTTCATTTTCTTTTTATTTGATTAGGGAAATTCCCACTGCGCCCTCTGTGCAAATGAAACCCAGGCTCCTTTCCGTTGTTCGGCAGCCCCGGGAGGACACGTTACCTTTCAATCTCGCACACTAATGTGTTTAGAGTTAAAATCCCCCCGCCCCAGGCGAGCAAAGGAASGATCCCAGAGCCTTGATTAAAGCACGGTTTCCTGAGCAAGGATGTGCATGTGGGGCTGCTGGGCTCGCAGCGTGCCCTGCACAGCCAGCCGAGCCTCCCCGTGAACACTGGGAGATGCCACCACGTTCCAGATTTCTGGGCTGAGTCCAGGGTCCTGCAATAAAAGCCAGGGAAAAGCAGGGAAGCCCTGGATGGGGTGGCTAGTCCCCACACTTCACTAGAGGTCTGTCCTGGCCAGCTTGCCCATATGAATTCCAGTGCCGTGGCCCCATCAGGTGGTTTAGCACGTAATACTGAAAAGCAATTATTTTTGGCAGCCTGAATATTAAAAACTCTTCTCCACAAGACTGTGTTTAGCTATCAAGGTTACTGAAAAATAAAACATGAGTAAAAGTCTTTGTACAATCCTACCATGAGGCCTCGGGTACTTATATTATCCCACAAGAGCTCCAAAATTACAAGCCAGCTCCCCAAAATGAAATAGGCTTAAAAATCAATAAGAATAAAAAAATACATTATGACTTTTAATTTTTCTTCAGCTTTCTGAGCGTTGTGGGCACACAGGGGACATGTTAGACGTTAATGAAAGCTGCTTTTCTCATCTAAACACAATTTCAGGTGATCGTAACTTCGAAAACCATGGAGACATCACTGGGCCTGTGGCAGGTACAGACCTGGACAGGGAAGAACAATCAAAAAATTGGGGCAAAATGGCTGCTTTAGCCCCMCTGGGGTTTCCCACAGTTCCTTGTAGCGGGAAGTATGTCTACAAAGTGCCAAACCTGCTCTTTTTAAGGTTTTTTTTTTTTTCCCCAGCAAAAATCTGCTGACCCAAAGTCTGGCTTTCTGGTTCCTCCCATTTAGMGTAATGAATTGGAGATAGAGCTCCAGGAGCGCCGTCTGGGGTGGGAGGAAACCACAGGACGGCTCTGGAGCCGTCAGAGCCGTGCCGACGTGAGCACAGGTGGCCCAAGAGCGGGCTGGAGGTGAGGCTTGGATTTCCCAGCGCCTGGCTGCTCTCCAGTAAAAACGCCAAAGATCCGCCGCAGAAGATGAACGGGGTTATCTGGATTTAGCAGGAGGCGTTGCCTTCCTTTTTGCCTCCAACGGAGGAGCGGGAACGGCTCCCTGCGGTCGGGAGGAAAACTCGAAGCTTTAAAGCCCATCAGGTTTCTGGGCTCGCAACGAGCTCTTCTGATGATATCTCTTTTTTTTTTTTTTTTTTTTTTTTTTTTTTTTTTTTTTTTTTTTTTTTTTAGGTGAAATATTTTTCTCTGTTAATCTCTAATTCCTTCAGCTTTCCCAAGGGTCATCCAGAGGAGAGAAGATGGAAGGGGGAGGAGGGAAAGGCTGGGCAATGTCATGTTGGGAAAACAGCACAGGATGAGATTTGTGGATGRTTTCCCAGATCCCCAACTCTGTAAATAACCACAAGGGCAGTGATGTGCTGGTGACAGTCCACAGGTATYCTCGACACGTGATTTTGGAGAAGAAAARCACCCACAGCCATCACTCAAGGACMAGCTGCCCATCACCACAGCACTGGCAAACCTCCACTTTGGGAGGAAAACGAGCATTTTTGGCTGCAGCAGCAGCAACRCCATAAAACACCATGAACTTCTGGTTGCAGCTTTCTCCCATCGCTGCTCGGAGCATCTGTGGAAGGGAAAACTTCCCAGCGTAACATCCACAACCTCTTAAGTAAATAGTCTTTAATGTTGCACTAAAGGGCTGTAGYCTTAATATGTAAAATCTGTTTAGCTTTTTTAATTCTTGGATCGTGCTGTGGAAAGTCCTCCAGAAGTTGCCTGTTGGCTTTTTTCCCTTAGCCTTTGGTCTCGGAGGAGCTGTGGCCAGGAACGCCCTCCTGCAGAGCCACGGGGCCAGCGGGAGCTGGTGGGAGATGCCCTGAAGATGGCAGCAGGGCCATGGGCACAGGGCTGTGACAACGCGGGGACAGCCAGCAGCACTCCGCTAAATGCTGTTTGAAGCAAATATTTTTGCTTTCAAGAAGAAAGAAAAAAAAAAAAAAGGTGGGGAGCTGTTTTGTAACAAATGCCGGAGCGCTCCCCGCAGCTGCAACTTTCTGCTGTATCAGGATGGAGAGAATCACAGSCGCTCGCTGCGATCTGCCGGGATGCTAAAAGGCTCGTCAGCCCCTCACAGCTGGGTCCTGCCCGCTGAGTGGCAGCTGAGCCTTTCTGAACAGGGATGAAGGGTGGGGTGGGTTTCCCCGATGGCTCTGGCTGCTGCCAGCTTCAGGCCAAGGGAGTTATTTTAGGGTTTCTTCTTTYCCTTGTGCTTGTAGCCCTTGGAAGGCAGGCTCATCTCTGGTCTGTGGCTGTTCCAGTGATGGCATGAAGGCAAGCWTGAGATGGAGCCAGTAGCCATTTGGCTGCAGATGGGGCTGTGTGCGCTCTGGAGCCMTGATTGGGTCTGCTGGATGCTGTGGAAATGTGTAAATAAAAGAAAAAGCCATCTTTCCCCAGAGTTCTCCCAATCTCCAACTAGGGAGGCTGAAGCGCCATCAGTAAATGACAGACTGGGACTGGGACTGGCAAAAACAGGCAAAAACAGGCACAAACAGGCACAAACAGGCAAAAACAGGCACAAACAGGCACACGGGGAGAGCACCAGGAGGAGGAGGAGGAGGAGAAGGGTGTTGGGGTGCTACACCATGTTTTTGTTTAGACTGGGAGTGCTGCAGCTGAGTTTTTCTCCTGCCCAGAGTGGGGAAGCTCGGGAGAGGCCAGCCCTGCCAGGGATGGGGATGTGTGAGGGGAGCAACAGCCCTGGAGAGGGGGTGAGGGAAGGGGCTGTGGCAGRGCTGGTGGAGCTGGGCAGGAGGAGAGCGGCCCCATTTACCCATGGGGCAAATCCCCAACCTCAACCATGGGATTGCAGGGGAATAGGAGTGTTTAACCCACCACAGTGGGGAAGTGGGTGTGGGAAGGCAGCAATGAAGGCAAGGAACATTGGGGAATCTGAGCAGTAGGSCTGAAATCATCATCCTCCAGTGCTCTGACCTTCATCTCCATCTCKCATCTGAGGGACCTTCCCCAGAGCCAGAAACACCCGTGGAGACAGAGCAGCTCTTCCTCCCGTGGAGCTGGGCCAGGCAGAGAGCAGCGGGCTGGCCCCACAGGCGGGGTCCATTTCTGTGTGGAAGCGCTGGTCAGGAGACAAGGAACATTCGGGCCCACAAATGTCAAGGTAAGGACCTGGGCRGTGTCAGTAGAGCCGGCTGGGGCAGTGGGGATCGGATGCAGGGATGTAGGGAAGGGGACGGGACCTGGGACCCAAACATCCGTGTCTCAGAGAGTTGTGCCCGTGGTTCGGCTCCAGCCCAGGATATCTGAAACCTTTCCCAACCCCACTRGAGGAGAGGTTTATGAGTCACCACGGTGCCTCTTGAGCTGTGGCACCTTGGCCTCGTGCTTTGCAGCAGCAAGGCCACATTGAGAGCCCCTGAGTGCACAGGGCTCTGTGGAGATGGGTCAGGCCAGCAGTGCATCCCTCTGTCCTGCCAGGGTCCCCCATGTCCCTCCAGCCACTGGCAGAGCCCAGGCAGCACCAMGCCCTTGCTCAGACAAGATCTCTCYGTGCAGGTACAGCTAGGATGACATCCTTGGTGCCTGCCCTCGGTGTCAGCATCCCTGGGGCCCCGGTGAGTCAGCACTCAGTCCCCTCTGCCTGGAGCCCTGCCAGCCCCTGAGCAATGATTTCCAGTGCATGAGGCCAGGTTGTGTGTCAGGAGGATTAATGACAGAGGCTTCTCAGGGCTTTGAGATCTGGGTCTAATTTAAAACCAAAACAAAACTCAGAAATTTAGGAGCAGGGGAGTTGCTGTCCTGGGGCAAGCCTGGGATGCAGCTCGTCGCATATCCGATCCTGCAGTAACATGTGCCAGGACCTTCAGAGAAGGTACAAGCAAACACCTGGTACACAGGAAAAACCCAACCTCCCAGGGGTGCTTTCTTCTTTGTCTTTTGCTATTAGTCATTAGCTTATGCTCCGAAGCACATGGCCTTATCTTCCCTCCAGGCATCCTCCTTTTATCTACCTTGACTCATGGAGCTACAGAATCTTCTATTAGCTGCGTAAATGTCAGATCTTCTTTAAAATCTTACAAAACTCTCTGCCTCGTTGTATCTTACGGCGATGAGTTGCACACATAAATCATGTGCTGGTGTAAAAATGAGTTTCTTATCRGTTTTTAGCTTTTGCTCTTTGGATTTCGCCGTCTGTCCCAGCAGAGCTTTCACTGYTGCATGAGGGATGGACGCTCGATGAGGAGTGAGCTGGATGCCAAGGTGAACTCYGGTTTTCCCTGATGTTTTCTGGTAAAGAGCTGGTGTCTGGAAGAGTTTGACAACAAACCTCCTCTGCAAAAAGTCTTCAGCAACTTTCTCGCTGGAAAGAGGGGCTGGCAGCGGAGCAGCTCTGCATGCCAGAGGGATGGGAAGTTCAGGCTGAAGATGTCTCCCAAGGCAAAGGCTTGGGGTTGTGCCAGGTTGTGGGAGGTGGAGGTTTGGGAAAGGGCTGCAGGGCTTAGCCAAGGACCAAAGGAAATGTGGAACAGGGGAACGTTTGTCTTGATTTAATTTGACACTTAAACTGAAAGAGTGTGATTTGTAGCTGTGCACATTTAAAAAGCTCCTCGAGATAGGGAAGTGGAGGCAATAGCAGGTTTRGATGCCAGATCAGATAAGACCCTGTGGGTAATGCCTCTACCTCACTCATTTTTATTCAGATTTACCTCCACACTCCTAAAAAACCCAATGGCTTGAAATTCTCCACTGCTGACTCTATTCCCAGTGTCTCCTTTACAGCGAGGCACCTGACCCTGATGTGGCTTGCACTGTTGTAATGCCTTAGCCTGGCACAGCCATCACATGCCCAAAGGCTGTTCCCTGTCCTGGTCTCTACTGAACACCCAGTTGTGTGTTGTGATGTTTTTGAGCAGCTTGGACTGGGAGACTCGATGGGAGAGCCCTAGACCTGCTGGAATGGGGTCCTGGAGGCCCCTCCTGTGCACAAAATCCTGGTTATTGTTTGTAAGACAATCCATATGGGTCCTGATATAGGGACTGCTCCTCGCAGAAGGTGGAGGGAGCAGTGTTGGAAGGACCACTGAAGGTTTTTCTCCCCAGGCCCCACTGCTTGCAGAGACCAGAGCAGCTGCCTCAGGGCTCTCAGATCTGCATGGGAGCATTGCTGGGAAGAAGSGAAGCAAGCACAGCCTGGGCATGTGGAGGCATCACCAAGGAATGTGCCCACACCCTCCACAGGGCACATCCTCAGAGCCCCACAGGGAGTCGTTCCAGCAGGCAGCTCCTGAGACCAGCCCTCTGCAGGTGCCAGAGTAGCTGGTGGGGAGCACAGAGGCTCCTGTAAGTGCTGGCCAGGATGAATGTRTTTGGCACTGACCCTAATCCTTTCCTGCCAATACACTGATTGGAATTGAATTTCCAATATGAACAGTCRTGGGACTCTATCTGCAAGCTGGCGAGGAGAGCTATAGATTTTTATCATGTGTTTCACAGCTATTTCTCTAATTTAAAAAAAAAAAAAAATAATAAGAGCGACTGCTGAAAACACTTCAKCAGCCAAACAGTCCTGGTGGCGCTGGGCAGGGCAGCACCAAGGCAGAGCAGCCCAGCCCCTGCTGCTGAGTGGGAGGTGTCTCAGCCCCTCTGGGACGGAGCTGATGCTCACTCCTGATGGGTATTGCAGCCAAAAGGAGTTTATTCTTCCTGAAACTTCAGCCCCCCTGCACCATGGATGAGCCGGTTCCTCYCTGTCCCCGAGGGATGTCCCAAATTCCCAGCTCCTTCCCCAGGGGATGGCTGACCCCAGCCAGGCAACCACTCCAGGGCTCTGCAGACCTCTGGCAGATCTCGCTGACCTTGCCCAGCTTTCACTGTTCATTTCACACCTCTTTTACATGGCAGCACCCAAAATAGGGCATTTTGGCACCCAAATAGGCTATTTGGGCACCCAAAATGGGACACATTCACAAGGAGGGACTCTGTCAGGGCTGGACAGGGTGCTGGAGGTGAGATGCTCCTTTTGTATCTCCCAACAATACCCCTTTTTCAACCTTTTAATCTTTTTTTTTTTTGTCGCAGTACAAGGCTCCTGCCTCGTGTTCAGCCTGCAATCCATTACATCCCCCAGCTCTTTTCTGCAGAGCAGCTGCCTTGCCAGCTTCTCCCTGTATTTATTTAGGCTTCCTCCCCTCTGCCCTGTATTTGTTCAGTTGAACCTTGCACTTGTCTTGGTGAACACCCTCCTGTTTTTCCTGGCTCGTTCTCTGATTTATGAAGATCGTTTTCAGCTCTAATCCTGCCTAGATGAGTTGCCTGAGCATTCCTGGCTCTGGCAGGAGGCACAAGTTCTCCAGCAGGTGACAAGAGTGATTTTTGTCCGCGCACAGGTTAAGGACAATCAGTTCCTCCTCCTTGGACTTTTTCCACTCTCATATCTTTAACAAGACTGGTCCATGAGTGG
Organism: Malurus melanocephalus; assembly: GCF_030028575.1. Classification (NCBI taxonomy): domain Eukaryota; kingdom Metazoa; phylum Chordata; class Aves; order Passeriformes; family Maluridae; genus Malurus; species Malurus melanocephalus. Next base: position 1,263,898 of record NW_026623307.1, read on the forward strand.
CAAATACCCGAGGAATGCTCTTGCTTGAGGATTAAAAAAAAAAAAAAAAAAAAAAGGGGTAGAATGCCCAAGGGAAGGCAAACATCCTAGAGATGCTGGGAAAGGGGCACAGCATGACACTGCCCTGGGAGAGCCTCCCCTCTGCCCCTGTTGTCATTGCTGCTCCCTTTTTTGTCCTGAGCAGTTTGCAAATATTTTCAGTCCTGCAGGTTGTTTCCATTAAGAGGGAAAAATCAATGAGGCAGCCAAGAGTCTGTGGCTGAGCCTGCTCTCTGCTAAAAATGGACCAAATGCCTCTTTCCTGAGTGCAGCGGGGTGGGTTTGCCTTTTCCCAGCTCTGACCCCATCGCTTCCCGAAAGCAGCTCCGTGTTCCGGGCTTCCCTGCCTTGGAGCTGCTCTGGCCTCTCCTCCCTCAGCCTGAGCCCAACCCCAGCGTTCATCCTCGGCTGGGGCTCGGCCCCTCCTGTTAATGGGAAAAGCATTCCTGTCGTTTCATCAGGACGCTTAATAATTCGCCAGAAATGCCTATTGATTTCTTGCACGCTTCTGTGCAGGCAGAGGTAAATAAGAGCCATTCGTCATTGCATTATGTATCGGTAATTAAAAATTACTAGGTAACTTGAACCAAAAATTGAATAATTTGAAGTAAAATTAAATAATTCTAGGTAATCAGTACTAAATGAGACCATTATTTTACTTATCAGTGACTAAAAATTACCAGGCATTTTTCCTCATTTGGATGCTCTCCCTCGCCCTCCGTGTCAGTAGAGCCTTTCTAATTTGTTTTAATTGTTAATTTTAATGAGTAGTGTTTTTCTGATAACATTTTAGCGTGTTTTGTTGTTTTTAGAGAGGGTTTTTATTGCATTGCACAAAGCCTGAAGCACCTCAGTGCGGGAGCAATTTGGAAGCTAAATTATTATTATTTATTTAAATCAAACCCTCCAGCCTCTTTAACCGTTTGGCTGATTCTGTAATTGCTGTACCAGCGTGATGGAAGCGCTCGTGGGGCTGGCGAGAGAGTGTCTGGATACTCTTCTCTGCTCCGTGACCATGGCATGTCCCCAGCCCTCATTCTGCATCTTGGGAAGATTTTTCAGTCCCAGAGCTGGGCTGTTACTCCAGGTTTGCCCAGCAGCTCCCATCAGTGTCCCCCAGCAGTGGTTCAGAGGCACCTGGAGGAGCACAGGAGTAGAAACCTTCCTGGTCTTGTCCCATCCATGGAAGAAGCCAAATTTGGGGGTAGGCAGTGAGACAACAATTTCAGCTCCTTTTTCATCTGGTTGTGGCAGCAGGGCAGGATGTGGCTGGTGCTAAATTGGAAAGGGTGGTGCTTCTTGGATGTGAAGTCACTGCGGTCCTTAGGTCAAGAGCATCTTTGAAGCTTTCTCCTGTCCAATTCCTGCCTTGGCTGGTCTTGTCTGGGTGCACCATCCCCCTGGGGCTCCTGAGACACCTCATGGCACCAAGAGCCAGCCAGGACCTGTGTCTGGTCACAAATCTCCAAATGGCTCAAGGTTGGCTGTTATTTCTGGGGTTCTCTGCCCCTCACCCTCACCCATTCTCCTCCATCTGCTTCCTAAGGGATTCCCAGTCCCTGTGTTCTTAAACTGGCAGGGGAGAACACGGTGGGACTGGGGCAGTGATGCTTCATTTCTCTCGCCCTCTGGATTTCGAGGCAATCCTGAGGCTGGATTTTGAATCCTCCTGAGCCTCCCTTCCCTGCAGGGAAATCCTGCACCTCCGCGGTGTCTCCATTCCACCCGGCGAGGGTTTGTCACCTCCCCGCTCCCCGGCACCGCGCGTTGGTGCATCCAGCCGGGAGGGAGGGAGGGAGGAAGGGATGCTGGCTCGCTTTGCTGCTGCTGGGTCGCATGACAGTCCCTTGTCTGTGGCAATTTGCCATCGCCCGGGGGCACGGCAGGAGCTGCTGCTCGCCGTTTGCCCGCTGTGAGCACACAGATGCCTTTCACACACGGGTCAAAGCCCGGGCAAACCCTGCGGTGTTCGCTCAGGATGTGCCTGTGCTGGAGGTGTCGGTGGGGCTGGGGTGGGAGAGGCACAAAGCCAGGCTGGAGAGCCTCTGCTGGGGCGTGGGGGGCTGTGAGCTTCTCCATTCCTTCATGGCTGCTAAAGGGACAAAATATTGTCTCCTCTGTGGGGGATGGAGGTTGGGAAATATCCTTATCACCTTCCCTTAGTGGGCACCAGCCCTCAGCCTATGAGTGCCCCTGTTCTCGATTGACCAAATAAGCACATGGAGCAAGCAAATAATTTGGGGATTTTATTTTGGGGTTTTTGTTTTGGTTTTTTTTTTTTTCAATTGAAGATCATTTTCTCCTCCTTTCTCTGAAATAATCAGAAAACAAAGGTTTGAAAAGCTTCACCTATTGCTGGTGTCAGGCCTGCCTCTGTTCTTGGGGTCATGGTGCTTCCTTGGGGTGAGCCTGGGAGTCAGGACAGGGAATGGGCTGGAAACGCTGGGGATGGACGAGAGAGTGGGAGAGTGAGGATGGCTGCTGCAGCTGAGGAGCAGGAGAGACAGAGGAGAGGAAGGGTGGCCTTGTTCCTGCAAGCTCTGCCCCCCTCCCATGTGCATGAGATGCACTCTGAACTTCCAAAATCCAAACAATCCCCTGTGATCTCTACAATGGACTGGGACTGGTGGGGAATACCTGGACAAATCTGCTGCTGGGCTGTCACAGGGATCCCCAGAGTCTCATGCCCACTTGCCCAAGCTGATAGCCCCAGTCCCTGACTCAGTGGCCAGCCTCCGCCCTCTGATCAGATGTAGAAGTGCCAAACTTAAACCAAGCAGCCCCAAATCTGTGGGGCCTGGTGAGGGGGGGGTACCAGCGCTCTGGACATGGCTTTTTGTCCAGGTCTGCTTGGAGAGGCTGCTCCCTGCCTTGTACCTCTCACACCCAGGAATAGTTTTGTGGTACTTGGCATTCATCCCCCTACGCTTAATTTCATCCCATTTAGACCTAGTAAAAACTATTCCCTGCAAGCAATTTATTCAACAAATGTAGCTGGCACTTTCTGTTGCTGAGTTGTCCAGGAAGAGACCACAATTTTTAATGATTTTTTTCCATTCAGTGAATGCTCTTTATGGCAGTATTTGAGCTCGGGGTTGTTCATGAATGGCAGTACAGTAAAAAAAAAAAAATATCCGGTGGCCTATCTGAGCTGCAGTTTGCTATTCATGCTGCAAGGCCGGGCACCTTATCACACCAAGTATTGTTTCTCTCCCCTGAATAGGAGCTCTCGTCTCCCTCAACTACCTCCACTCCTACCCAGAACAAAATTAATTTCATCCTGCAACAAATCTGGCTGCTTGATTAAATGAATCTGTTGCCGGCCCTGAAAGATATCGCAGTGAGCAAAATTTCATTTCAGGTTGAACACCCACTGAGGAAGCCACGGGTACAAGTGGATGGCTCCCAGAGGAGCTCAGGGCTTTATTTACAGCACTAACCTGCTCCTGATCTCCCCTCTCCTGTTTGTAATGCCCTGGAAGGCAGCTCCTGGTGGTGTGGAAATACCCTGGGCACCAGGGGCTCCTCATCAGGCTCCCCCAATCCCAATGTCTGCTCCTGGCTGATGCCTAGTCAAGCTTGGCAAATTGAGCTCTTCTATTTTTCTTTAGAAACCAATCTCTTGAGCCCTTTTTTTTTTCTGTTGTAGGGGAGCATCACCCCCCACATTAATTTCTCTGCAATTTCTCAGTGTACTCTGAAGCCCTGAGTGTGTTGCCGAGCCTGGGTTGGAGGTGTCATGCTGCTGGCATTGCATCCTCATCCTTACCCAGCTGTAACCCTCTGTTACCCACAGACACTGACTGTCTGCCATCCCACTCACTCTCTCTGCCTTTTTTCCAGGCACTGAAGCCCATTTTATTCTGTCTAATCAAGACAAACATAGGGGAGTACTCACGGCCGCTTGCCCAGGGAGGGGTTTGCCAAAACTGTCCTATTCTGGAGCATTTTTATAGTAACTGTGTGATGAGGAAAAGATGGTGAGGGCTCACCATTCTAATTAGGATCGTTTCTGTCTTGCAAGAGGGATTGGCGGGTAGTATTTATGGATACGAGTAGGTTCAGAAAAATTCCTAGCACCATCTGTTTGAGAGCGAACAGGAAGAATTTCAATATGCTTTAGACCTTGAAGTGTAATGTTTGTATAACAGGCTCATAAAATCAATTTCTAATAGTTACAGGTACCCCCTCAGGAATTTAAATAGTCTGTTAACAAAGTTATTCCATCTGCCAAGCAAATATATTAAATATGTGCGTTCCATGCTACATACATGGTTGCATGTGCCTTTCTCCTGCACGACGTGCCCTTGGGTCCTGCGTGCTGCTTTTGCTCCTGGGTTACACTCAGTCTTTCTTGATGGCAACTCACTGTATATTCCCARTTCAGTGGGACCTCACTCACTTGCCTTTGGCCTGATAAATCTCTGTTATGGTCACTGTGTTCCCTGCAAGCTGAGTGTGGGGGTCACTGTTCTGGTCCCCTTTCCATCTCCTGCTCAGCTGCCAGGGTGGACAGAATRGGCTACAGGGGTTRGAAGAGCTGTAGGRGACAGGGATGTCTGAATTTGCAAAYTGGGAATATGCAAGGGGCAGGATAATCCTTTCACACTCTTTTTAAGCTGGTGCTGCAGCGTGGATGATGGGCCRGTTGGGTTTTGCTCTGCTCCTCACGTTTCCATTACCCTTTAGATCCATCAGTGCCCTGCCTGGTGCCAGAACTCCAACTGCCTTGTATGTTTGGGAACAGGCTGACAACTCGGGGCATATGCAGGCGAACTGCAAATATGTCATCCCGTTAACTAAACAGTTTGCATTTAACGCTGCCCGTGGAGCTGCGCGACACCTCGCCAATTCTGCAAAGGTTGTGTTCTCAGTGTGATCGCGAGTGATTTATGGCGAGAGTTAGGCTGTGCGTCCAGAATATCGATGGAGGCGTTTGCTGCCTATTGTGTTTAATAGCTGCCGGGGTCCCTCCTTTTGCCGTGCTGTCATTTGCTGCCTGCCAGCCTGTGCAGGTCCAGGGCTCCGTCTGGGCWGGGTTATTGATTGCGGCTCGGAGCTTTCTGTGCTCGGAGCTGCCTCTGGCTGGGTGCCGGCACTGGGTGCTCCTTCCAAAACGGCTGCAGYAGCCACGGCACTCGCTGGACACTGTCCCCAAGTCCCCTTGTCCCCCTGCTGCAGCATCACCGCAGGGTGATGCCCTGGAGGGAAGTGGTTTGTGCTCCCCTCCCCACGCTGTAGCGACAAGAACCGAAGTGAAACGTGAGCGGCTCTTTGCTGGGGAGCGGAGCTGGAAGGCAAAATCTGCACGGTTTTAATGGATTTACTCTCTCCACCCAAAAGGCAGATAAGGCACAGAAATCCCGTGGGATTCACCAGCAGTCAGGCAGGAGGYGTCCTGGAGGGAAGAGGCAAAACCCCGCACGTCTGAGGCGCGCCGGGAGATTGGGATTTCCTTCTGATGATGATCTCTTTGTGCTAGGCGGTTTATTCTTCTTTTTTAATTTAAAAATCCACATTCCCACTTCCACATAGCTCGTTATCTCAGGGCGTGTGATGAGGTGTCCAGGGGTCTGTCCCGGCAGAGATGATGCAGAACACATTCGCGCAGGCTGTTGGATCTGACCCCCCTCTCCCTCGGGAAGCGGGTGGTTTTCATTTCAGCCTCTTCCATTAGAAGCTCTAAGGGGAGCTCCATCTATTAACTGAGAACTGCAGGCCTGTAAATTTTGGCAAGAAAAGGTCCTTGGAAGCAAATCATCTGTATTTTCTCAGGGCTGTTTGTCCTCCCTCTTTGCATGTACAGCCTTTGCTGGTCGGGAGGCAGGTACTGCCACTGACTCCTTCTCCACATGTGCAGATTGATGGTGTCTGCTCCAGAGCCCGCTCCCTCTTCCCTTTCTTTCCCTCTCAGTTTTGTTCCTTCCCTTTTGAGCTGTTTCTGCTTTGCTTGGGAGACTCCTTTAGCTGCCAAGTCCTGATGTGTATCTGTTCATTTCCTAGGGCAAACACATTGATCTGTGATTTCTGTTATGATACTGCAGATTTCTGTTCCCTTTATTCTTTTTTTTTTTTTTTTTTTTTTTTTTTTTTTTTAATTTTTTTTTTTTTTTTTTTTTTTTTTTTTTTTTTTTTTTTTTTTTTTTTTTTTTAATGCTTTATCCTGCCATCCAGGAGGTGGTTTCTGTGCTATGGAGAAGCTCAGTGTTTCTAGAAAAATGTGTGTTTCCCTGCCTCAGAGCTGTGCCTAATTGCATACAGAGCGAGCGTCCATCCCTCTTAGTTCCAGTGTAATTCTTTGCGGTGTGTTCCTTTGTGATTGTGTTATTCCAGCAATAACAGCCACTCTCCTTCCAGATATTTATTCTTTTCATGAACATCACCATATTGGCAAAGGGTTGGGCTTTTTTTTTTCCATCTTAATGCTCTACTTCATAGCTCAAATCGGGGATTTATGCTYCAGGGATCTCAGAGAAGACTTCCCTCCTTTCTGCTACCTCTTTCCAGAAGCGCCATCTTTCTACGCCGGGATTTGGAGTTCTTGGACATGTGTTACTGCTGCCGGGGATGCTGCTTGCTGCTTTTAGATTTGTATTTACTGCCGTGCTTTGCTCTTTAATTTTGTTGTTCTCTTCCTGGCACAGAGATGAGCGATGCAAATGAAGGCTGGAGCGTTTGGTTTGCACAAAAACCAATCCTGGCCATTCTGAGCAGAGGCTGGCAATGAGTGGGAGGGCAGTGGGCAGCATCTTTCCATGCAGGCACCGCAGCTCTGGGCATCCCATGAGGGCTGTGATGGAGGGGCAACAGCCTGGGCAGGAGTGGGTGTCCCCAGCACCTGGCACAGCAAGGTTAAAGTGCAGATAAAGAGGGATGCCTCCCAAATACACCGCTTACCTCTACCACACCTCTCCCTCTGCTGAGGATAACGCATTAGTTTTCCATCCTGGAAGACCTTATTTCTTATTACGAGTTAGTTTTACAGCACCCTGATGTGTGCTCAGCACTTTACGGCGCAGGGAAAAAGATGAGGTCCATGTGACAGATTTACCCAGCATTAAATCCTGACTGAGTTACAAAGGGAAGGAGCAGCATGTCTCTGCCCTGGCCTTCATCCTGTCCTGCTGCCATAGGGGCTTTGAGACCCTTCTACATTTCTTAGTGACACAGAGGAGGTTTTTTCTGCCCCATGGCAGTTTTGCTGCCCACTGTGCTCTGCTCCTCACCCAARCCATCACTTTTGGCAGGTGGGAGTCCCGCGAAAGCTGCGGCAAGGAGGGCATATGGCACACAGCTCCCAAACAGGGACCGGGGAATGGTGCCATGCCAGGACCATTTGACAGCCTGGCACAGTCCCCCTGAGCCACCTGTGAGTGGGGGAAACATTGGCATTCAGCAAGGCTCATTCACTCAGGCTGGCACCTCAGCTGCAGGCAGTGCAGGAGCCAGTGGGACCTGGAGGCTGTGTCAGGGTGGGTTTGTGGCTGGAAGCYGTGCTGGGGGAGGACAGGCTGCCCCAGAGCCGTGCCCCATTTTGGGCAAACTCCCTGTGCCCGGCCAGAGGGTGCCTGGCTGTAGCATCACCTCAACCCTGTCATCCAGGCTCCGGGAGCTGTGGGATGCTCACACTCCACCAGGGTGACAATGGGAGGCACTGGGCCCTCTGTTCCATCCCCATGCCCAGACACATGCCCCATGCCATTGCTCTCCCCGGCTACGTGGGAGCAGCTCCTGGGGCCAGAGCATGCCGAATTTCACTTTTCAAATGGGGTTTCTGGCAGCCGGCCAAGCAGCGTTTCATGTTGTCAAATGTTTTGGTAAACCACATCTCAGCTTTAGTCTGAAGCGTCTTTCGCTGTGGAAACGGCGTCGAGCCGAGCCACCAGCACAATCCCAGCACAGAGGGGAGAGCAGCACTGCCAGACACATCCTGCACTGGAGTTCTGGTGCTGGGTTGCCCTGGTATCCTGGCACCGGGGCCACAGCTGRGCAGGGTGAGTGGTGAGCAGCGAAAGGGTCAAAAAAAGGTGTTTCAAGGTGACTGTAAATGGTTTGTGAAATCAGGCTGAGCGGGGCAAATCGTATTGACAAGAATAAGAAAACCCTGAAAAGTGATTTTTCAAGTCTCTATTTTGGCTTTTTGTTCTGAAATTGCCCTGCATTAAGAAGAGAATAAAAAAAAAAAAAAAAAAAAAAAAGGAAAAGGAAAAAAAAAAAACCAGCTCTAAGTAAACTAGAAATAGGGGGACTGTATTTTTTTTTTACCAGCTCATTGGAAAAATGAAACATATTTGTTCTGGGTCAGACCAAAATGAGCAAAGCAATCAGTTATCCACAGAGCCACGCTGCAGGCTGGCTTTGCTTCTGCTCTGTCTCCTGGGCATCCTTGAAAGAATATCCAATACCTTTTTATGATGTTTGAAAGAAAATATCTCTGAGGAGTGGAAAAAAAAAAAAGCAAGGTGTGATCCCAAAAAGTCTGCTTTCACAGCTTGGACAGACCCATCTTTCCCTCCTGTGGCCGCTGCTCCATCCTCCTGCCTGTCACGTTGTGTGGTTAGAGCACACGTACTCGCGGCCCCAGCACCACGATGGGTTTTGAAAGCCTGAGAAATCCTCCCAAAAGCCTGGTTTCCGGCCAAAAAAACCCGAGGTTATGCAAACATACACAGAGCTTGCAAACAGGCTGTGTGTGTTGGATGGAGAGCAGCTTTGTGGAGCAGGTGTGAGCTGATGCGGGAAGAGCTGTGCTGCCTGGTGTCTGCGCTGAAATCCAGTGTGAGCCCACAGACTGAGACCAGGGCTCTGGAGTTAAAGRAAAAACAACCCACGAATAAAAATCCACCATTGCAGCAGCGTCCCAAGCACAATCCCACCGGATCCCAGGCCAGTGGGCAATGCCACCCCTTTTTCCAATGCCACCAGCCCACCTGGGGGCTGTGGGGTGACCCCTCCCCAACCCAGTTCACCCATCTGCATCCCCACCATGCTGTCTGGTTGTGCACCTACAGCTCTGAAGCTTTGTTTGTGCCTTTGTAGAGGTTTAAAGGTGAATGGAAAATGTACACCCGAACTCCTGTGAGCCAGTGAAACATCCTAAAACCCCAGTTTCTGTCAGCTGCCAGGGAAGAGCTTGTTTGGGTTTAAAATGTGTTCAGAAGAGTCATTCTCTTATGAAAAACTGCGGCTGTCAAAKCACCATGGTGGAGTTGCATTTATTACATATTAATGACTCCACACCAGCTGCACTTGCTTTACAGTACTCAAATATTGGAAATATCAGTGTATGAGCATTCCTCAATGTGAATTGTCAGAAATGCAAATCTGAGAGTCTGGAAGCCCAATAGAACCACTGCCTTACCCACACAAAATTCTCCCTGTGCCAATGAATGCCATTGTTGCAGGGTGTGACTCGGGTGCACTCACAGCCATGTGAAAACTGGGGAACCAGTGGTGTGTGAGATGTGAGTTTGTCTTGCTCCATCCTGGAGCCGTCAGCTGYACCAACTTCCCATTTGGATGCTTTTGACAAACATGGGATSAAGAGGCTCGTGCYGCTGTGATAACATGGAGAGAGGCAYGTGGTGTGAAAAGTTTTTGGGAAAAGGGGGTGGAGCTGTTGGTGCTGTGGGGTTTTTGACACTTGGTGTAGGAGGCTGAGCAAAGTAGAGAGATGTTCTATGGCATGGAGAGGGTCTTTYAGTGTTTATAAACCTTTTTCTGATTGCTCCCTGGAGTGGCTTGTTTGGGGATTGAACCTTATCCCCGGGGTTGCTCAGTGGAGAGGGTTTGGGTCTGTCCTGTGCTCAGTGATCCCTGCSGGTCCTTTCCAACTCAGGATATTCTGTTCTGTTCTATTCTAGGGTCCAAACCCCTCAGGKTGACCTGGTCTGAGTGTCCTCCTCCCCCTTCACATCCCGTCTCCAGGGCAGGGAGGGATGCTGTGTGGTTTGTGTGACTGCCGGGCAGAGCTGATCTGCCTGGGCCAGGAGAAACAGCAGAAATGGGACCTGGGGAGCGGTGACTGGGACCCTGCTCCTTGTGCCGTTCTGTAGACTGATAAAGGAGACCGGAGCATCTCTCCTCACTCATCATTTGGCCAGGAGAAGGACTAGAAACTGTCCCTCAGGACAGCTTTCTGCGGTCTCCACTGTCCCCACTGCCAGGCACCAGATCCTGAAGGAGCAGTCCCTGTCTCTCCCAAAATTTGTTCCCAGAACACCCCTGAGTAGTTAATCAGTAATGTGTATTTTCCTCACTCATATATCCACAAGACTTTGGTGGATATGGACGTGCTGCCCAGCCTCTCTACTCCTCCTGTGTTCATTGGGGAAACTGAGGCACAGCATGGCAGGGATGTGAGGACAGGCATCTCCTTCTGCATGGAGAGGGCTGCAGCAGAGCTGGGACCAAAACCAATGGGGTTCAGTGCTTTCCTTTGTGCCTCTGCTGTAAATCCACCTTCTTCYACTCCTCACTGTGCTCAGCAAAATATTAGCTTGAAGGAGACATTGACACTCCATTGGGGTTTTTGGGTTTRGGGTTTTTTAAAAGCATGTCATGCAGCAGTTATTAAAAGAACTGCCTACATTTTACAAATATTTCCAGGAAGAACTTTTCCAGTGTCTGAGGCTGCAGGAGAGGGAGTGTGAGGATGACCACACGAGGCTGGCTGCCAGATTGTGCTCTTTATCCATCCATCAGTCCGTGCCCAAARCCTCCCTTCCCCCAGTGAATTGGTAGCAGCAATGAGCCAGGGTGCCAAAGCCTCTGTGTCCCCTGCTGGCATGGGGGGCCAGCAGTCACTGAGCTTGGTGTATGTTTGATTTGGGGCATTTCCCCCATCCTCAGGGGTTTCAGTGCCTAAACGAGCACTGCAGAGCTGCCAGGCTCCTGCCTGTGAGCCGCCTATTCCTTGGGGACACAGGGAGCTGAGCCTTCCAGGGGATGCTGTGATCAGCACCGACGGTCTCTGAATCTGGGGAATGGCCGGGGCTGAGGGCTCCACTCCTGCCAGGGAGAAGCAGGAGGAGCTGTGCCCATGGAAAGGGCTTGTTAAAAAGCTGGGGAAATCATGGACAGGCAGKGGGGGTTGTCTGCAGGAGACCTCGAGGTAACACTGAAGAGTAATGGCAGCTTTTGGTGCCACTGAGAGCTTCGATCCCCCTGGCCGTAACTCACACAGGAATGACTCAGTGCAAAGTGCCTCCTGCACCTGCCTGCCTCCATAACGGATAAACAATCATAGTTTGCGGTTAAAATATTGCCCTCAGATGATAATCTGTGGGACATGGTTTATAYAGAGCAGCTGCACTGGGAGCAGGGGCAGCCTCTCTGCCCTTGGTGGGAAGGTTTTGCACTCTGGATCCATGCGCAGGGAGAGGGGGTGCTGTCGGATGTAGGGGGTTGCAGCCACTGTGTGTGGTTCTGCACTCCCCAAAGCATGCAAGGTGCAGGGAAGAGTCCTTTACAATTTACAAAAAGAGTGATTATTGTGCTTACAGATAGAAATGGTATCAGTGAAACCTCAGCAGAAGTCCCACCCAGATAAAGAGCAGCATCGAATCCATGCACCACCACTTTCCCAGGGCTGTTGGTGGCTGCTTGGGGCTGGGTGACCAGGATAACGCTGGGGCGGGATCTCAGCCTGGCTCTTGAGGCTCAGAAGAGGTTTGGGGACAGACAAAAGTCTCCTGCAAGTGGGTGGCAGTGACGCAGGGCAGAGCAATGGTATTGCTGGTATTTCGAGCACCTTGTTTATTATACCCCAGGCGTGTCGCAACAGTGATGGGTTGTGTAATCATTTCCAGGAGATTTTCCTGCTTCCAGTTTTTGGGGCTCTCATTCCCAGGGCTTAGTTTCTGCCAGAGATGGGTTGTGGTAGAGAGAATGAGTTAAAATCAAACTCTGCTTAGGTGGGGTTTTGTGTTGAGATACCAAGTGTGTGATGGAGAGAGGGAGGAGACCTTTCCAAATTGTTTTTTCTTCCTTCTCAAGAGCTTACAGACATGGGGTAAAAGCTGGGTGCAGCCTCCAGTCTTGGTGGTCTGATGCTACTCCATTTCATGAAAATTGTCTTCCCTGACATCAGGAATTTTACCCACAGGGAATTAAATATTTCTTCCTAGCACAAATAAGAAGTGGTATTTGACAAATGGCCTTGCCTTCCCACTGCAGGAGGCTGAGGATCCATAATCCAGCCCAAGGACTTCTGTGGCACTTTTGTGGCACTCCTCTTGCTCCTGCTGAGTCCCAGCCCTCCTYGGACCAGATTCTGGCASATTCCTACCTTTCCCTTTGCTCACRTGCAGTTTTCCTCTCATTTCTCTTCCTACCTGGGATCTGGAGAGTTTGCACCATGAAATGGGAGTCACTTCAGCCTCTGMAAGATGCAAGAAAGAGCAGAGAGAGCCCTGCTCTCCCAGCATTCACAGTTTGGGGCTTGGATAAATCCCCTGAGTTGTCAGTCAGCAAAGGCAAGCTCTTCACTCGGCACGGTTGACCCAGGAGCTTCAGAAGCTTAAAATATTGAAAAACTTGGAAGAATTATCACTGGGAAAATTGCTGTAGCACCCCAGGGAAATTCAGAGCTCCACCACAAATGCAGAGGAATTCAAGTTTCTCCTTGAAGCGGCTGCAAGAATTTCTCAATTTGGCCATCTTTGTTTTCCAGAATCTCATTCGGCACATTGGCTGAAATCTTCCTGGCCTGGGTTATGCCCCCAGCTCCAGGGGCTTTTCTTATTTTTGAAAACTAAATGCTGGCACGATTGTAAAGAATTGAGAGAAGATCTTAAAATGGAAAATGTTGGGCAAGCCTGAATAGTTTTGGAGCACGCAGCATGGTGAGGGGAACCTCCTTGGTGGGGACTGTGTCCCTTGTGCTGCTGGCTGCTCTGCTCAGCTGGACTCAGCACGGTGGGCTCTGAGCAGGCAGGATGCTCCTGTGCCCATTCCAAAGGAGTGCAGGGAATACCAGGGTACAGCAGCTCCAAACCTGCTTTCCCTTCATGGAGCTGCTGGGCAGAGGCYAAGAGGGACCTCTTGAGCTCACTGCCATGTCCGAGCTCCTTCCACATCCAGACTTGAGCCCTCAAAGGATGAGYTGCACTCATGTTAAGCCCACAGCGAGGTCCCCCTCTGCGCTTCCCTTGCAAAGAATGAAATAACCTGGAAGCTGTTGGTCTCTGGAAGCAATTTAGCAGGGGACGTGGCTATTAATTTAAATAGATTACAGAAATTTGAACTAAGCTGCATATAAATCTTCTGACCAGTTCTTTGGGCTTTGGTCTCTGTTGTTTACACTTTTTTTTACTTTTTTTTTTTTTTTTTTTTTTTTTTTTTTTTTTTTTTTTTTTTTTTTTTTTTTTTTTTTTTTTTTTCAAATTGTGTTTTATTGATTCCTGAAGCCATGATGTTTCGGTTGGAGCTCACTGCTTAGATGGCAGGCGGCTTTACTCCTCCACACATATTACCTTTCAGAGCTACTGTGAGTAGGACACAGATGTTGTTGGGTCTCAGGTAAAGCCATCAAAGGTGGACGTTCAATCAAGTTTGACATCATCTTCAACCTGAAGGCAAAGGGGTTGGTTTTGATTAGCAGCTCGCGGGGTTGAGCCTAACCCGTATCAGCGCTGCTGCTGCTACTTTACCTGAATGGCAAAACCACAGATGGTAATTATAACCATAAGTGCTTACAGATTTCCTAACAACAAAGATAATTTGTTTGCTCCATGCCTTGTTAGAAGGGGAATTTTGTTCTGGTGACTGGGTGGTTTGTGAATCAGTCGTTGCCCTTTCACCCCTCCGTCCCCAGCTCGGCTGTTCCCCCCAGCTGTGGCCATTAGATGTTGATCCAAGCAGAAGGGTCCCGCCGAGTCTGCTCTGTGCAGTGGCCACGGAGACGCCAGCCCAGAGCAAGGAGCTGTCCTGGCCCGGTGGGGAGCGGGATGCTGTGCTGACACCCATGGGATGCCCAGTGATGCTRGGCAGGGAAGGTCCTCCTTGCAAAAACCCCTTTTTCCTCATCCTATGCACATAACTTCCAGGGCAATTGGGGTGAAAACTCGCTGTCAGGCTTCCCCTGACAGAGCTGAGCAGAGCAAAGCTCAGCTGCATCCCACCGCCCTGCCTTGGGGGATGACAAGACAGCATGAGAACAGCCAGGCTTGCACCTCTATTCTGGGAACCACTGCTAAAAACCATGGCTTTCCTCCCTTCTGAAGGTGACCCAGCATCTGAAATCTTGAGAGGAAAACGGGGAGAGCTTGTCCCTGTCGATCCCTGACAGCCGGAGATCTCTCTCCACCCCACAGCCGCTCTCCGGCGCTGGAGACGGGTTACCTGTAAATTAAACCAGCGGGTGCCAGCGGCTCGCAGGCAGCCCTGGCCCTTKTCCACAGCCATTCCTTGGGGCAGAAAGCCTATGGGCTGGGCTCGGACCCCGGCTTGGCAGCACTGAGGGCAATGTCTCGCCTGGCAGGCAGGCAGGCAGGCAGATAACAGCTTTGATTTCTGGGTCTCACTTTAATTATAATGGAAGGACGCGGCTCGTTAAGTGCCCGCTTTGCTTTCCAGCGATCCCTCCCGGCTGCCAAGTGCGCTGGGCTAACAAAAGCATTCCTCTCCCCGCCGGGGCCGGCCGCAGCAGCCCGTATGGCGAGCAGACGGAGGGGATTAATGCACACAAGAACAGTCTGCCCTGCTCCCGGTCCCTGCACACAGCCCGAGACCTCTGAGCAGCCTTCCGGGAGRAGAAACTACCCTTGAAAACGGAGACGTCCTCCAAAAAAAACACCCTTACGCCTTTACACCAGCTCATCTCTCCTTCTCTTCCCGACAGCAGCAGAATACCTGCAGGGTCTTGCCCCAGAKTGTTTCTTTTCTCCCACAGCTCGGATCAGATGAATTTTTTCATGCCAATCGTACCTGRAGTTGCTCAGGACGGTGATATTGATCTTGTTCATATTTGTTGCCTTAATGAGTCACAAATTCTGTCTGTGAGCAGAGGTGGTTTGGAGGTGCCGGCTGCCTGCTGCTAACCTGCCTTTCTGGAACGGTAGGAATTTCAGCAGATTTGGAGAACTGGTGTTTTCTTAGATTCCTAGAGGAAATTACACTAATTGCAACACCCCCCCGTGTGCCTGCAGCAAGCYGAAGCGATAGCATCTCCCCAAATATCTGCTCCTGAAGCCTGTAACCTTCCTAACAGCCCTTCTCCCACCCCGCAGCGCTSAAGGACCTGCGGCAGGTGATCTGCTAGACCCGAACACTTGCGGCTGCTTTGAGGCGAAATTGTTCCTGTGTTCATCTTTTGTCTGCGAATGGCACCCGGGCTGAGCAGAGGTGTCAGCTCACCACACGGGCAGGGGACTCGGGCTGTCATCCACCGCTGCTCTGATCTTGGCTGTGGCCAAGATTTCCTTATTTTGAAATGATTTTAATATTCGGGCTGCACAAATATCCGCACGTGGGCACGGTGCACGGGGTCACAGTGCAGTGCTAGTGTGGAATTAATATAAATGCTCTACGGGGTATGTCTAAACAATGGGCCCATATTAATCAAGCTTAATATTAATCAGCTTTCTCCTCCACTCAGATCTAGCAAAGCCCCCCCTCTGGACCCGGACATGGAGCTGGTTTGGGGACGCAGGCTGTTTCCGGAGCAGGACAGTGTGCTTCTCACATCTCTCAGATGCTCCTCAATAGGCTTAATTTAAACATTAACTCCCAATTTGCCTCTGGGCTCAGGGCATGGAAAAAATTAGAGCAAAAGGAGAATTTTTCAAGAAGCTCTGAATGAGTAAAGCAGGGCTATAATAGAAATCGTTTTTGACCTTAATTATGGCTTCTAATGGAAATAGTTGTGCAGCCTCAGCAGTGGGGTTTGGTGTGTGCAGCAGATCTGAGCCGAGGACAGTGACGGGAGGACGAGGGCTCGGTGGCTTCTTTCTCACGGGAGGTTCTCGGAGRGCTGGGCTGAGGCTGACGAGGGAAATGTTCCTCACTTCCTCCAGCCGCAGCTTTGGATCGCTCCAYGCAGAGCTACGGCTTTGCCCCATTTCTGCTTCAGACAAGAATGTGGGCGGCCTCAAATCCCTCATCCCTGCCGGCGGAATGCGCAGCCAGCGCCCAGCATCTCCGGACCAGGAGAGGGGACAGCCTGTGATTCCCTGGTCCCAGCACAAAGGGAGCACGGCTTGTCCTGCTCAGCTTCCCCCCAGGGGCAGGGGGAAGCAGGCTGACTGCCTGCCCCTCTCTCCTCCGCCAGGAAAGCCACTCTCAGCCGTAAATGCCGACACAATGAACTCCAGCACTGTCCTCCAGGGATAAATGAGAGCAGAGATACTCGTTTGAAGGAKCCAGATTGCAAAATAATGACGCAGCATTTGCTAGGGGTGGGAGCAGGACAGGTTAATTACTGAAGAGAAAGCAGATCACCTTTGGTGTAGGGTCAAACTTCCTCGCTCTGGAAATCTGGTGTTATTACCCCTGCTCTGACGGGTCACTTGGCACTGCCTTGGAGCAATGACGTGTGCAGCTAATGTGATTTAAAAACCTCTGTTTGGGGCGATAAATGGTTGCTGGCCCTTCAAGGGGGCAGGGATCGTCTGGCTCACCTCTCCTCCTGCCACAAAAGCATCCGAGATCTCGGGGTGAAAGGCTTTCTTGTGGCCAGGGAAATCCAGGAGGGATGAGTGGCTGATGAGCATAGCTGCAGGGCTGGAGGACACCAGCCAAAACCACTGCCATGAGCAGGGCAGATTGGGATGATGGGAGATCCAGAGGGACTTGAARAAGGTGTGACCTCCTCCTGTGSCTGCACACTGCCAGGAGCAGTCATRGAAAATGATGKTGACATCTTGCAAGGGACCGCTCTCSTTCATGTCGGGGTGGGTGGGGAATGGCAGCCTCTCTTCCCCRRTGTGCTGTGCAGAGCTTCCTGTCACACTGTCCCCTGGCCAAACCTCAGCCAGCTTTAGGCTGTCCCCAAGGGGACCAAAGTCACCTCCCATAGATAGCCATATGCTTCTTCTGGATATAAATGCAATAAATGTGGGTTGATTCCCAGGCAAAAAGGGACRTGGGGTGCCAAGCCCCATCCAGCCTCCCCAGCATCCTCCTTGCCTGTATCTTTGGGAACAGCTTGTGGTGTGTATCCTAATTTCTCGCTGCCAGAAGTGATCTCACAAGTGTGAATGAGGAGGGACTGGGGCTGCAGCAGCTCTGTTTCACCTCYCAGGCTGGGAGTCAGTGACCTCCTGTATCCCAAAGGCAGCTCCTGTCTTAACAAGAGCAGAGGGACGATGCTTTCCCCTCATGCTCAGGGCCCAGCAGCCACTGCCAAGGCACATGTCCTTGCACTTTCAGCTCTCAGTTCTTGAAAACTCTTGGAAACCTGGCCATTTTGGTCCTCCAAAGGTTGCTGGAATACCCTGGCCTCATTGTGGGGGTTGTTTGGAAAATTCAGGCTTTGTGCTGAAGATGCAAACATGTTAGTTCCCCTCCATTGCCCATGTCTCTGTGTAGGCTGCAGAAATAAAGCAAGTGTTTAACATGCAGGCATTTAACCCTTTCAGGATTCCGGTTTATACAAGCATTAAGTAACATAAAGAATTGTTCGGTGCATTTTGACAGCTACTGTTTTAAAGTTTTTATCATAGTTATTTTTTCTTTTATCATGGTTTTTGTATTGTGTGGAGAAGATTCGTCTCTTTCCTTGCCTAGTTTATCTATAATTCAGGACGTTTTTACACTTAGGTTATAATTGACTTTTCCATGCTGCAGCAACTCAAACAATAACTATTAATATTCAGCAGTCTATAGTGATAAAGATTTCCATTTACTTTCTTTTACTTAATCGTGTGAATATACGACATCCAATCTCACATGAGTAATATTGAATTCATTCATATTTACTCTCCATTTTSCTGTATAACAATATTGAAAGAGTGAGCACTGCGGTTTTGGGGACATCTGACTCCCACTCTCAGCTGGCCAGCCCTGCGCCCACAGAGAGGAGCTGACACCTGCAGCTCCTGGTGAGGCTGTGATGCTGCCTGGACATCATCCCTCAGGTCTTCCCAAGGCTGAGGAAGGAGGTGGAGCAGAGCACAAAGCACAGCACCTCAGCCTTCTTCCTCTCAAGAGCAGGACCAAGGTCCTGCCACTGATGAGGATGCTGCATTTGAATCTAGAAGCAGTTGGTTCAAAAACCCAAAACAGCGTTAGAGGGTTGAAAATGGAGAAAATGCCTTGCTACCCTGGCCCAGGTATCTCTCATGGTGTGGGGTGATGCCATAAATGGATGGGTGTGCAGGATGGATTGATGGTGGAAGGAGAAAGGAGCCGGGCTGGGAGGGCAGAACAGTCCATTCTTTAAAGGGATTATGCTGCAACACAGAACGAGGAGTCCCCTGYCCTGGGGGTTACAGTGTGACCTAAACAGGACTGGTGAGGCAGTCTGAGGGCACACCAGRCTGATCCCATCCCTTTTGCTGCTGTGAAATGCACAGTGGAAAGGTTGGCGGGGAGGCTTTGAAYACCGGCACTGCAGCCAAGGCCCTGACCCACCACTGTCACCGTCACCATCAGTGGTTGCAGAGGTGTCCTGGCTCTGCCTCGGGGGCTCTATTCTGCTGCACAGCCTCCTCCTGCGGTGCACTCGTGTCTGGGTGCTGCTGGAACCATGCCAGGCTGGAGACACAGCCGGGAGGGGAAGCAGTAGGAAACCCCAAACACACTCACCCTGATACTGGGCAGCAGCAGATGAGCAGAGAGGGTGGGATGGTGGGAGGCAGAGCTGTCTCTTGCTGCTGGGGCTGGGGGATGGAGCCCTGTGCTTTTCCTTTCTATTGCCCCTTAGAGCCTGCTGTCTTCCCCCAGCTGTGTGGGGCCCTGAGTGGGACCCCACTGTAGGGGCTGGCACCATCCCTGTGCCCAGGCTCCTGGCACACAGCTGGTCCTGCCAGCCTGGGAATCCCTGCCCCGGGGAGATGCCCTCTCCTCCGTTTGTCTCTCCRTCGGAAGGTGGAGCAGGAACCGGCTGCAGAGCCAGCAGCAGGCAAGGTATTAACTGCAGCTGTGTCGAGCTGTTGTGACTGAGCTCTTCCTTGTAATTATGAAAAATGTCCTGCACAGGGGAGAAGTGGCAGAGCTGCTCCCCCCTGCTTGGAGAGAATGACTTTCCCAGGCAGCTTTCCTCCAAAAAAGAGGGGCTCTCGGTCCTCTCGGCCCCAGCCACCCACGGAGCGGGGCTGTTCCCGCCGGTGCTGTTGGTGAGCTGTTCCTGTGCTTCACGGCTGCTTAAGGGCTACTGGGGTTAAACGGATAGTCCATTAATCTCGGCCCCGCCGAGGTCACAGCCGAGGGACACACATGCAGCAGGTGATTTATGGGCAGCCTGGGCCCGTGCCCCTTCTCGGGGCTCTGCCAGAGCTGCCCAGCACGGTGGGCACTCGCCAAGCCTGGCAGGAGGGACGGTGAGCAGTTTTGACCACAGACAGTGCTGCTTCCACCCTGCGAATAACTCGCCTTGCAGTGGAGCCTCAGGAGCAGGACTCCCCACAATGAAGCTCACACCYCAGCCACCTCCACTGCCCTCCCTGCCTCAGTTTCCCCATCATTAGARGAGTCTCCTGCCTCGCAGTGCCCATCACACCCTGTGCAATGCCCAACCCASAGGGAGGGTTCTGTGCCACGGGGGCAGCCGTGCCCAGTGTTCAGCAGGTGGGATGGGGACAGGCAGCRCTCCAGGGACACCGGAGGCGCTGGGAGCTGGGGGCTGCCCCCGCGGCACGTGCGGGGATGGGATTCCCTCTTTTTTCATGTTCCTCTTGGCCTCTGATCAGAAGTGCACGCTATCTGCCTGCTATTAGCCTGCCTGCTGCTCTCTGCCCCGGGAGCAATCACAGGGTGAATGAATAAACACAACAGCATTTAGTGAGATCTGAAAGGAGATGTGATGATAATTTCTTCCCTGCAAATTGTAGGCGCTCATGTTTTCAGCGTGCTGAAGGCAATTAGAGCGGAGCGGAGCTGGCAAGACGAGGGACAACGGCTGGAGAAGMTGCGACTATGGAGCCGTAATAACAATTTAGATTCTATTTAGATACAAGTGGCTACAAGTCCCGTCTCAATATTGAATCAATCGACACAGACAAATGATTTAATACAGAGTTTTTTGCCGGAGAGGAAGGAGAGAACCAGCCTTTTAGCGGCACCCAGGTGGGATGGGCATCCGGGACAGATCCAGAGCTTCTGGCAGCAGAGGGGGAAGAAGGAAACGGGTGATCCTGTGGGGAACAAATGCCTTTTCTCGCAGCTTTTGGCACTCTGGGCTGGCTTGTGCTCGGCATCGATTGAGGAGGTATTTTTAGAGGCAGTCTGGTATTTGTTAACCTTGTGCAGAGTGGAACTCACTTCTCCAAAGCATGTGTGCGCGCACGCGTGCGGGAGGCAGGAGAGATCCCGCCACAGATAAAACCTGAGTAGCCAGCCCCAGCCAAAGGCCAGGCACAGCTGTATAAATACGAGGTGGCCCCCCTCAGCCCCCACCTCCTCGCAGCCAGTGGGGCTGGTGACACTGGAGAATGCTTTGCTGTCATTAGTTAATTGAGCTGCTGATGTTAAGAAAAGGTTATGTATTTCTCCTGGTAGTTTTTCTTTGTAAAACTCTGACAGAGATCTCTTGCAATAGCAGCGGTAATGTCCCAGCTGGGGAGTCCGAGCAAATCTTCCCTATGGTGCGGATTTTTTCTCTTTTCTTCCCCCTCTTCTCCTACTTTTGCTTCCATATGGAGGAGCAGAGAACCCCAAGGCACCCTGTGCGCCTTCTCCTGTAGGTGATACCCGTCACTGCTGCCCCATGCAGGGTCTCCCCGCCAGCCTGGGGACCACCGGCAGCGTGGGCCCTCCACCCCATCACCTGCTTCAGGGAACAGCTCGGGGATCCATGCACAGTGTCTGCTGTCCCCTCAGAGCCAGGCACAGAGCACTCAAGGGGGAAAGGGGACTGGATCCTGTCCCTGGTGCTGGAAGCAGTGCAGAAGCTTTGCAGTTCTCTCCTATGGGATCTGAGGGGCTCCACCAAACTGTACCCATGGTGCTGCCAGAGGGTTCCTCGAGCATCCACGGCTTGGCTGATGCCATGAATCTCATTTCCCTGCAAGCATTGTTAATGCACACCTCTTGAGATCGAGTGCTGGGGACCTGGGAGACAGTTCCCTTCCTCTGCCCTGGCACTGAGTTCTGCTGGGAGGTTTTCCCAGWTGCAGAGGGGTCTCACCTGGGATGGCTGGGAGCAGTGGACAGGCTGCTCTGCAGGTTGGGTATGGCAGGGAAATGAGAGTGTGGGGTCCTGGCAACTGTGGCAGGACGGGCTCAAGCAGTCTGTGTTTGCTGCTGCCACCTCCAGCGCTTTGCCCTGAGCAGAGCAGAGCCCCTTCGGTGCTCCCACAGCAGGAGAAGGTTGTGAGCTGTCTGTAGGAGCGAGGATGCCTTTGCTGGGATCACTCATTCGTGTTTAATGATCACTCGAACTCCCTGTGCCTGCGGAGCACCGCCCAGGTGTTCAGCTCTTCCTGGGGACAGCAGGACCGGCTTYTGTGATGATTCATTCACCTTCCAGCTGCGGCCCGGAGCAGCTCTCAGGCGTTCACATCCACATGAAACAGAGGGCTGTCATTATCCGCCCCCGGAGCGCAGAGGCGGAGGAGCAGGCTGGGCGAGCTCCTGGCTGGGATGGCTTCACCCACGGTGYGAGCAGCTCCAGCCCCGGGAGCTGCCGTGACCATCCCCACCCCATCCCATCCGCCCCCATCCCGCCAGGACCCACCGCGCCTCCAGAGGGGATGGATCCTCCCCCCGGGACCGAGAGGGGAATGACAGGGCACGGCGAGCCAGGATTTCACCTGCACTTCTCCCGTGGGCACCTTGGACTGGCATAGCAAATCTTGCTACAGCCTTTGCTCAAAAGCTGCCTTCCACTTCCTTCAGTGGAAGTGCCTAAGCCTCAGTGCTTTAATTCCCCAAAACATCTCCGTTCAGTACCCTCAGCTCCTGGACCAGGTGATGACCCGGCAATGGATCCACCAGTGAGACAGTCCTGCACCTCCCTGGCAGCTGGCAGTGCCCACCCGTGGCAAAGCTCAGCTCAACCAGCACAGCCTGGCCCTGTCCTTGCAGCCACYCTGGCCCAGCAGCAGAWMCTGCTGCCATGGAGCCTTGCAMAATGCTCRCCATAAACCCAGTACTGATGTGGAKGGAAMCCYGGAAAGTGTCCAGGTGAAACACAGGGGTGATGCAGTGCYGTGCTCCCGCACACCGCCCTGGCATCGTGTCTCCACAGGATGAAATGTGACCCAGGCTGTCACTGGGTCAGCACTGGCGGGGTCAGAGCCCAGCCCAGCAGTGGCTGTGTCCGTGGAGGAGGTCACTGACCCCAGCTTCCCACTACTGCCTGTGGTGAAGAGGTCACCACGGCCCCCCCTTCACCCCCCACAAGCACAGTGGTCGCTGGCTGATCCTTAATTAATCCCAGGCAAAATTAATCAGTTGACATCCGACAGCTGAAGAGCRGATGGCAACCTCTCCGGGACTGTGCCCCCTCTGAGCAGCAGCGCTGGACCCGTCTGAGTKCCTCTGGTCCCAGCTCTGGGGGATACAATCAAGATTTCATGGAATTGTGTCAGACAGGCTTCATTCCCAACAGAGAAGTGCTCTCCCACTGCTGCAAAGCCAATCAGTCCTGGGGCCACAGCAGCAACTATTTCAGTGACAGCACTGGGTTCCCCTCATCATAGGGATGACCAGGCTTCCCATTTCCCACTACCTCACTCCCTTCTCCTGGCCCAAGTCTTTAATCCTTCCCCCACAGGCTCTGCCAGTTTGGATTTCTAATCACGGTCAGTGCATGCTGGAATTAATGATCTGATCCAATCGACATCCATGAATCCGTAACGAGACTCTGCTTTAGATTAATCAGTCATTAGGCCAAAATGCCAACCCAGTGCCTGAAAACTATTTGTCTTTCCTGCCGTGCTTTCTTTTTATTTCTTTCATTTAAAATTACTCCAAAGGGCTCCGCTCTTCCACTTTTCCTTCTCAGGAGAGGGAGCAGTTTCCCTGTTGTAAGCACCACCCCGGGGTCCTGACCCTCTCCTGTCCCTTACATACAGTCTTCTCAGCAGATTTGCTAATTTTTCACATAAAAAGAGGAAAATCGATCCCGACCTTAAATGCAATGACCAGGGGTTGTTTCAGAAGCGGGCACACACCCTGGAGGATGCTGCACAGCCACGGGGTGTGTGGGGTTCCTGATGATGGCAGTGCTGGCTGCGCTGGGATGTGGGGTACCCATGGTGGGTGCTGCTTCAGWGGCAGAGGGAGAGCAGCAGGAGTCCAGTTTTGGTGACCTCATTCCTGCAGAGGATACTGGAAAACAGTAACAAGATCAGAAAGAAGCTGAGATACGTGGCGGGGCTGAGCCGCAAGACCTGCTTACCGTGAGAAATTTAAGGATCCCAATCTCCTTGATCAAAGGAGAGGAGACCTGAGCTGCACCAGGGGAAGATATCTGATAGCAGAGGCTTCTCCAGCTTAGCAGGTAAAGCAGGATGCTGCAGCTGGAGGTTTCAAAGGAGGGATGAAAAATTGAATTCAGGCACAAATATTTATTTGGGAGAGGGATGATCTGCTGCAGCAAGGGAATGCTGCGGGTCCTTCAGGTATGGGGTCCTTAAATCTGTGGGTGTCGCTCAAATGCTGAGGTCTAATTTCCTCCACACACTAAAGGAACTGATGGGGAGTTTCCTCTGCCACGTGCAATGCAGTGCTAATGCCTGTGGCCTCTGCTGGCTCTGAGACATGAATAAAACAAAAGCCATTCCCAGCTCCTTCGTGCGCACCTCTTTGGAGATGGAGGRGGTAGGAGCAGGGCTTGCAGTGCCTTTCTGTGGCTCAGCCTGATTGTATCCCCATCCCAGCACCCTMCTGCCAGAGAACTGAGTAAATCTGATAAGTACCAGAGTTAGGCTTTTTTATCCCACTTGAGTAATTTCTGAAACACGACATTTTTAGCCAGACCTGCACCTTTTCCTGGRGAGCTGCTAATGAACCTCACTATGGTTGCTGACCTGTCAAACGGCACCAGGAGTGCTCTGGTGGGCTGGGAGGGTGCAGGGGTTGTGCCAGGGAGAAAGCCTGGCTGTGCCTGACATTCTGGGAGAGCAGCAGGGAGGCAGAGGGAATGCGCAGCCTGTTCCGGACTCCTGTCACCAGCTTAATTGCCTGATGCTGAGCATGGCTTAGCGCTGCTTCTCCTCAGCTGCTCTAAAAGGCAGAGTTTTCTGCTCTGCAAGATTTAAGCATCCCTCAGGAGAGAGGCCACAGGCAGGGATGGGKGTGGGTGCTCTGTCCCCAGGAGCTCTGGTGTTCCCCGTGGTGTTCGGTGAGGCACTGCCAGGACAGATCCTTCGCCCCTGGAAGATGAAAGTGTGGGAGATGCCCTCAAGGGCTGCACTGTGCAGCACAGCCATGGGGCTGGACCCTCCCCAGAGGCATCAGACCTCCCTGGCCGTCCATAAAGATGTGGGGAGGGAAAATGGGGATGTGACAGGCATAAACAACATCCCCTCTGCAAGGCCCATCTCCCACTCCCTGCTTGTTCCTCCTCCCGTCACCCCTGGGAGCCACATCAGCTGCAGAGAGGTCACTCCCAGAGCTGCCCTAAGCCCCTCAATCAGGAAAGCTCCCCTCTGCAGCACCATTCTGGCTCCCAGCCTGCATTTCCAGCCTCAGCAGCAAAGGCTGGGAGCAGGGGATGCCCCGCTGCGTTGGTCACCCCGGGGGCCAGCCCCTTCCCTCCGGCTGCTCCGAGGGGGACGAGGGAATGAACGAAAGGTGCCTGGAGCTTATTCAGTCTTYTCACTGGAGGAGGGGAGTTTATTGGAAAACACCTGGAATCTATTAGGCCTGGAATATGGAGTCAAGGTTTTGCCGCCTGCAGGCAGCCCAAGTATAAATAGCGGCAAAGGGTTTGTTTTGACTACTTTAAATTGTGCAGGTTTCGTGCCCTGAGAATTGGGAGTTTGAAGCTGCTCCTAACGTAATAATCCGCCCGCTTCCCCCTCCTACCCCAGTGGCCAGGAATCTGCACCTTGTTCTCTTCTCCTTCTCATTCCTCTCTTTGTTTGACTATTTTCCCTATTTCCCATCTGTTTATCACAAACCTCCCTCTTCCTGGAGCCTTCGGGAGTCTCCAAGGAGGGGAGGGTTGGAAATGTTGYTGCACGCAGGGAAGTGGAGGGGAAAGTTTGGGCCCTTACAATGAAAACCAGAGATGGGGGGAGAAGAAAAGGAACAAAACCAATGCCAAAACACTGGGACAGACCCTCTGTGTGATGGGGTGACCCAGAGGTGACAGAGGACAGGTTTTCCCTCGGGTGATGACATGAGCATTGCCACTGCGTGCTGGCTGGGAACAGAGCAGCAAGGTTTGGTGAGGAGCTGCTGCCCTGCCACAGCCAACATCCCCTGCCATTCCCAGAGCCACAGCAGCGTTGTTCCTGCTAATGCCACGGTAATGGAGTGGTGTGAGGCTCCTAATGGAAATACTACATCACTGCCAGCACCGAGTTCTCAGTCCCGGTGCTAATGATCATCGCTACTGTCTCGTGCCGATGCCACCACGCTGATGTGTCTGGCAGCTCCAGGCAGARACTGATGCAGCCTCCACTCCAAGGAGCTGCTGTTCCAAATTAGWCCGTATATCTGTGAGAGAAAGGATGAAGGGAGCTCTGAGGGCTGCAGGATCACGGAGGAGAGGCGGCTGTCATCACCACTACTGCATAGAGCAGAGGGCCACCGAGATTCCCCAGCCTGCTCCAGCCTTCCCCTGGCACAATATCCCCTCAGCAACACTGTGCTGCCTGCCCGAATTCTGCCCTCACATCCTGCTCTTGGCGTGGTGCCTGGCTGAATTGCTCTCAAAATGTTTTGGCATCACCTGGTGCAAACAGAGCAGCACAAGAGGCAGCACGAGGGCACTGTCACAGCRTCACCCATCCAGTGTGACAGCCACGTGAGTGGAACCTCTTCAGAGCACACCAGGGTGGGACTTAGAGAGCCTGGTGCTGAACCACGGCCCCTGACCWCSGAGGAGAAGCGCCCTGAGGGCTGGGGGCCGCCGCACACGACGGGTAGCAGCTCTTCCCCTGGCTTCAGAGCCATCTGTGCTGTAGACCTGAAAGTCAAACCCTGCTGACAAGCCATCTGGGGTGTCCAAACGACTGCACATGGTGCAATTTATTTTCCTACTTTTCCTTTTAATCATCGGTTTATTTCATTCATCTGGTGAGAAAACAGCCCTGAAAACCAAGAGTTTATKTCCAGGAAAGGGCTTACAGTGGCCAGGGCTGCTGGATGCACCGTAAGCACAAGTGTTGGCTTCTCAGCACCTCGTCACATGTGGCCAGCGGCCGAAGCCATGCCTGGGGGTCCAGTAACCCCAACAGGGAGCCCAGGGTGGGGACTGGGGTCAGGCTGCCTGCAGACAACAACAAAATGCTAATCCACAGGAATRACAGTGGCCACAAGCCACCCAGAAGCACCGTGGGACTGTGCAGGGGGACAGGGAGCACCACGGGATCAGCCGGTGTTGCCGTGGAGATGGAAATTGGGGACTGTCACTTCAAAACATCCTGCCACAGGCTCAGGCTCACTGGGGGATTTTCTCAGGCTTGCTTTACCCCTTGTACACATTTCCGTTCTCCATGCTCTTTGTCCTAATCTCATTTAAGAAACAGATTTGGAAGAATGAGGTTGGATGTGCGCTGGGAGCTGGAAGATGCTCACGCTCCCGCTCCATCGGTGAGAATCCGTGCCCATCGCAGGRGATGTGACTGTGCCCCGGGCACAGCGTGTCCTGCTGCTGGGGCTTTCCCAGCTGCTGTTTGCCTGCAGCCATCCCATGGGTTGGCCTTGAGGTATCGGCACAGGGCTTCAGCGGCAGGCAGGGCTCAACAGCATCCTTCCCTGAGGCGCTGTGATCAAGGACAACGCTGTAACTTTGTACCGGGAATGCCCACGGAGCCCAGACAAACTCAAACCACCGGCTCTTCCTTCCATACCGCCAGAACTCTGGCTTTACCCTACAACTTCCCAAGCTGTCAGTGCTCCCATGGCATGTGCCGATGGTGGCAGTGTGGGACAGCACCGTCCCTCACCCCTTGGCGCTGCCCAGCACCCGGCATTTCTCATCACCCACCCATGTGCACCCCAGAGTGCCCTGGAACAGCAGAACTCCTGCTCAGGACAGCTCTGCCGGTCACTCCCTTATCTCTGGAGCAGTCTCTGYCACTCTCATCATCAGGCAGCCCTGCTGTGACCGGGCCATCGCAGGGAGGGGGACACTGCAGGCTGGCGTCCTGCACCCACSGTGACTGCGCACATGCTCAATCTTGTCTGCTTTCTCGTGGAATTAGCGTGACACAATTAAACCATCTCGTTAGGCGGCATTATTTACTCCAAAGGAAGCGTGGGGCCGGCCGCGGGGAGCTGGCAGCTCGGCGTTTCGCACATCATTATGTTCCCCTCACAGCTTTGAAGTCGGAGAGCCGAGGCAGCTCTGATTCCCTCGGCGGGCTCCCGCGCCTGGGCGGAGGCGGTGGCAGGAGGGCCCCGGGGAAGTCGTGTGGCACCCGCGAGTTCTTCTTACCCTGTGTCCTCATCCTGCGAGCATCTCCCGAAGCCATCACCGCACGCTTTSGCACCCCACAGGGCGGCTTTTGACCACTCCCCAGGGCTGGAGGGATGGAGACGTGTCCACCCACTCCTCCRACATGTCCCTTTCCCAGGCACCTGGAGAGCCCCCTTGGCACGCACCAGCTCATGCAGAAGCCTCCAAAAAGCCCTGGTGCCTCCCCATGCTTCATCCTGGGAGCTCTGGTGCTCTCCCCGGAGTCACGGGCTCGATGGGTGCGCAGGGAGACGAGGGGGGCTCCTTTGATGCCGCGGGTTTATTTACAAATGACGTGCGATATCCTGTTCCTCTCGGCGCAGTGGGAATTGAGCAGCGGAGGCTGTGGGTTTGCTCAGCCTGCCAGGCCTCCCCAGGCAGCCCTGAACCCAAATGCTCCTTCACCTTTTCTCCTTCTCGGGCCTTATTCCACCCCTTTTTCAAGCTTCCTCTGCTTTTGCTGCTTCTCCGTTTCTTTTTTCAGTGTGACTTACTGCTCTGTGCTGGCAGCACGAATCCTTTTATCCCTCTGTGCCCACGCAGCGGGGCTGGAGGAAGCTGCCTGGGCAGATGGGTCATCTCCAAGGTTAAGCAGCATCTCGGCGCCGTTCCCAGGCACCACTCGCCTCSATCCTCGCTCTAAGGCTGGAGGATCTGCCAGCGTGGCTGGCTCRGTCCCGGCTGCAGGGATTTCACCAATCTTTTCTTTTAATAGGACTAGGGCAAAAAAAACAAACCGAACTGAAACAAAATGTTATTTTCACACCTCTTYAACCAGCCGGCTCATCCTTTCTGCTAGGCACTGGCTGCGGGTTGGTTTCCCCGTGGCATTCCTGCCTGGCGTGAATCCCAGCCAAGGCTGGGCTCCCGTGTGCCCGCGGTGACCGGTGGAGCTGCCAGCGGCCAGCGGGACGGTCAGAGCCGTGGGCAGGGCAGAGCAGGGCGGGCACCTCTGTCCTGGGGTGCCCCGAGGGTCCCGCCTCGCCACAGGGACCCTCAGCAGGTTCCTTGAAGCGGCTCCAGCACCGCCGGACCCTTGCGGGTTTCCACCAGCCACCGCGTCTGAGCCGCCGCTGCCAAATGTTTGGGGGAGAGGAGCCAAGTCAGGCAGTCGGGAGATAAATCTGAGCTCTCTCTGGCAGCACTGGGACTCTGCTCAGGATTAATTGGAGGCAGCGGTTCTCCTCCTGCTCCTCTCCCCCCTACAGGGCCGGGGCAGCCGAGTTGGCAGCCCGGGCTGGCCCGGCTCCTCGCGGGAAGCTGCTGACATGTTTTCAGCATGAGGAAGGTGCGTGTGTGCTTGAGCTCAGGCGCAATCTCTTGTGGAGGTGGGAGGAGGAGAGGGATGTGTTAAACTATGAATGAGAGCAGATCGGAGACGTTCCCTGCAACCCTGACAGACTCTCTCCCTGAAATATTTAGAGGTGCTTGCAAGATGTTGTTAGATCTGGCTGCTCATGGGATTGTTTTTTTCTCCGCAACAAAAGCCTGGCGTCCACCTGAAGTTAAAGCTAATTTAAACAATAGGGGAAAATAAACACTGGGATGTAAAAGATGGACAACAGCCCCAGCAATAAAAAAAAGCTGGAGTGGAAAAGGAGAGTGGGAATTGCCAGCGGCTGGTTTATTAGCCACACCACACCAAAAACCTCTGACGCATGACACAAGATGCAAAACACAGCCTCGGTGCAGCAGGATAAGGCACGGGGAGATGTCAGTGCTTGTCATCCCCGAGCACCGCAACCCCGCTCCTCGCAGCCTGAATTAATCAATCTGCCAGGAGCAGCCTTGCTTTGACCTCCGCCCTCCCCTCTGCCCTCCCYAGCAGCCGAGAATGTGGCAGTTAAACACGATTTAAGCACTGCCTCTTTCCAAAGGCAAAGCCTGGGCTCGCTGCAGCCATCCTGAGCTGCTGGCAACCCCCCTTCCCCCCTGCAAATGCCGACCAAAAGCTTCGTGCCGAGGGTGCCAGCACGCATCGAGCAGCGGCCGCAGCCCGTGGCCGCCCAGCATCCTCCTCCGGCGTGTTATGGCGAGGATGTAATTTCTAAAATAACACGTTACTCTTGCTTAATTATCCCACTTTATAGAAGTCACTTCCGGCGCCAAGCTCGAGTTATGAGATGCATTTCTGAGCYGTTGTCTGGGTGCCAGGAAAGAAGAAAAAGAGAGAGTCAGAGTTATGATTGTTATTGGAGTGTTTTATTTTGGTTTTTAGATGTCTGGATTTCTGTTATAAAATGTATGAACTGCAAAGAAACTGAAATCTTTATGCTCACAATATTAGTTTYTCATTTCTAGACTGAAATGCTTATGGCTCTTCTTAATTCTCTCGGAAATACTCTGCATGTTTATTTTTTTTTCTCCAATATGTTTATGTAACTTCCTCTGGAAGCTCAATTTTTAGTTGATTAACTTTTTTGTCCAGAAAATCCTTAGCTTGGTTTCTTTATTAATAAACCTGGTATTTCCAGTTAAGACCATAGGTGTGCCTCTGCTGAGTTCCCTTGGTTTCCACCAGCTCAAATAGATTGCTTGAAGGGTTTTGGCTTTCCTCTGAGCAGACCCAGCCCAGACAGAGCTTCAAAGATGCTGAAGCAGCCACAGGAGGTGCAAGTCCTCCATGGTCCAGTGTGACTGGAGTCAGCATAGCCACAGGGGCAGCAGGCAGGAGTGCCATTCCATGGTGATGGTTTTGGCAGCACCAAAACCTGCTCAGACAGGAATCTGCGGGTTAAAGGATGCTGGGGACAGAGCTGGCAGGCTGAGATCTCTCCCACTTTCATCTCTGTGGATGCAGCAGGAGGCAGAGGGGGGAAAAATAGGGGAAAAGCTCCTGGAGAATGGAGCTTGCTCCAGGTCCTCCTCCCGAATGGCATCACCGAGTCAGCCGGGCTCTCTCCACCTCCTTCTCCTTTGCACGTCTCTGTAAGTGTCTAACACCTTTTCACTGTAATGTCATCTGAAGATTTAATTAAGGTGCTGTTTGTTCCTTCTCCCACATAATTAATTGAAGGTGTTAGATAAAACCAGGCCTAACACCAATCCTTGCTGGGTCTGAATAGCACCTTCCAGCTCAAGATATTATTGTTCCCTTTTGTTTCAGATCCTTCTGCTTGTTCTCAGCCCCTGTGAAAAGGCTTATATCCAAACCAATTTGAATTAATTTTTCAAGCAAGATACCACAAGACCGAGATACTATTAAAGGCTTTGCTAGAAATCAGGGTTCATTAGAACACACCCGGYTGCCGTTCCCTCCCCTGCGCATCCTGCCCTTCAATAAAAAGACAAAAGACAAAAAGAGTTTTACCTGCCAGGGCTTTGGTGTTTAAGCCAAAGGACGTGCGTGGCTGTAGGGAAACTGATCCCTCACATGCCACAGCAATGAGAAGGCTTTTGGTGGTGACCTTGTATGTCCTCAGCAGCGC
This sequence comes from Malurus melanocephalus, assembly GCF_030028575.1. Taxonomy (NCBI): domain Eukaryota; kingdom Metazoa; phylum Chordata; class Aves; order Passeriformes; family Maluridae; genus Malurus; species Malurus melanocephalus. Next base: position 1,295,101 of record NW_026623307.1, read on the forward strand.
TGAGCCTGGCACAGCCTGGGGTGGGTCCTGGTGGTGGGGGCTCCCCAGGGTGATGCTGTGATGTGGGGATGTGGGGATGCCAACATTGCCTTGGACAGTGAAAACTCAGCCTCCACRTGTGCTGCCCCATTCCCATCACCCATGGCCGCAGTCTRGGCTGGGACTCAAATTTTGWCGCTTTTCAGCTTTGTTGAGCAAACYGCACAGGCTCCTCTTGGTGACAGGGGTATCACATGTAATCACCAGMAGTACCCCTGGTCCCCCTGCATTCCTCTTTCCCTTTCACCAGCTAGTCCCAGGCATCAGGGCCATCCCAACCTGCCCATTTGCCACAGCAATGTTTTGATTGGGCTCTGGGAACTCTCGGGTGCAGTGCTCTGCTCATGGCCGAGGGATTTCTCCTTGGAGATGTGAGGAGAGCCCAGTGCAGCCACCCCACCGAGCACTTCCCTCTGCTCACCACCGTTCCCTTTCTCTTCAAGTCAATGTCTCTCTCCCACACTGGAAAGGACCCTGAAAAATGATCAAAGGAACCAGAAAGMTTTTGCARTTTCTCCTTTAAACAGAATTTTATAAAGCAAGAAGAATCCCACACTTGTCATTTAAAAAGAGGGCCCTATCAGCAACGGGGATTTTGTAATGAGTCAATTTGAGCATGTTCTTGCTGACCACCTGGGTGCCTTTACCCTCATCTCAGTGTGAGATTTTTAATGCAATTAGTAGAAAGTGTTCAACAGAAAATGTACTCGCAGCACAGGGCCCCCTGGTTTGCTGTGCCGCCTGCACCTCGCAGCCCACACGGGAAGATGGATGATGTCTGTAGGGGTTCASTCCCTATTTCTTGCCTCTCTCCAGCAAGATGAGGTTCACAGCAATGGCACAGTGCTGCTCCAGCACCTGCAAAGAGTGGCAGCACACAGGGCAGAGTGGGGCTGGGAGAGGGTGCCTGGTCTGTCCTGATAACCGGGAGGGAGCAGCTTGGAAGACCCGTGGCTGAGGCCACTTGCAATTCAAACACCGGGCAGAGCTGACAGGAAAATGACAAAAACCCCTGTTTGGGGTGCTGGTGTATTCCAACCATGCCCACAGCCTACTTCTGCTGTCAGAAAAAAAGGAAACCACCCTTCCCAGCTCCCCGAAACACTGCCAGGAGGCCCAGGGTATTCTCCCATCCCAGCTTATGTCACTYGCACATTGCATTTAAATGGAACCCTTTATGTCTCCTTAACAAGAATGACACCGCTTTGCTTATTGCCTATTAACTTGAGAGGTGAACACATCAGCTAGCAGAATCAGAAACATTTACCATGAAAAAGAAAAGCTGAAATCCCATTTTCTTCCCGCAGCTCAGGGGGAAACAGCCTGTCAGGGCCAGGAAGGGCTGTGAGTAGCTGTGTTCCTCAGGTGCCTGTTCCACAGACAGCACTTCCCAGCCACACTGGAGGCTCCCCAGGAAGGACAARCACCTCAAAGTACCAGAGCTGAGGGATAAAAGGATAAACTCCTCCCTTTCTTCCCAGTTTCCACCCCCAGTGCTCCCTTCCAATCCACTGGTACCCCCATCCCTGCATCCCCTCTGTTCTGAGGACAATGGCACCGCAGAAAGCCAGGGAAGGTCACACCGCTGTCCAGGGACAATGACACAGGGGACCTCTGTTCCCTTCCCTCTTCTCCAATCACAGCCCGTTAGTTCTGGGGATTTGGGTTTCCATTAGTGCCTGTTTGGTGGCCTTTCTCCTTTACACTGGCATTTCCACGGCTGCTTAACTTCAGTGCATTTCATTAGCACAGAGGTTTCTGTCGATATTAGAAAGTCACTGTAATCATCAGGGGGATTTGCATGGCTGTTAGCCCAGGAGCTTCACTGTTTGCAAGCATTTTCAGCAGYGTTTTTGCAGAAAAAGGTGCCTTTGACATGCACCCTGTTGGCAGAGACTCCATAACCCTGTGTCCCTCTCTGCACTCCCAGCAGAGCAAAGGCAGTGCTGAAGATGCCAGCCCCAATCAGGAGCTGCACACGCTCACCAGGATACCCATTCACACCGGGACATCCTTACCCCCTAAAATACTTCTGGGATGTCCATTGGGATGCCCATGCCCTCCTGTGCACCTGTGCACACCATGGCAGTGACACCCCCATCACCAAGCACTGCCACCCCTTCCCTGCCTKGATCCATCTGCCCTCTGATCCATCGCTGTCACCCATCTCCTTCCCCCAGCACCCTCTTGTTCCTCATCCCTGCTTCCCTAGGCTGATATTTTGTGATCTGCAGGGATGGRAGGACAGATATGGGGACATGGCAGGGGCAGGGGAAAGGGACAGTGGACGTGGCCTCCCACTCCTTTCCGTTTCCCTGCGCGCTCTGGGGCTGGCCAGCCTTTGGCGGACAGTGCAGCTCTGTTTTGCATCACTGCTTTGAAAAGCCCTTGGAGAGAGTGGTGATTTATGAGAGGTTTCTYGTACAAGGGGAAATAAACCTCTGACCAGACCCAACTGAAACCCACACTGCTTCGTTTTCTGTGGAATCAGGATTTTACCCCTATCTGAGGATTTTGCTTCTTTCCAAGAAAAACAGCCAGTGACTTTCTCATAAACAGCCATGCTCTCTCCCTTTCCAAAAGCCAGGCTGGCTGGGAAGGGCTCCTTTCCCTGCCGGCCCGCATGTCCCGGTCCTCACTCCTCCACACCGGAGCCCTGCGGTTCACAAATCACCGCGTTTCCGACCAGTGCCGAAGCGAGAACATCTGCTGRGAAAGTCAACAGTAATTAATTGGCTTTTAACTGGGAGATAGAGAAGCGGGAGAGAAGCACAGACCCCTTTAATGAGAATAAAAGGTGTTTAAGTTTAGAGGAGTGCAGAGGCGCCCCGGTTACTTTGTAATGTGATAAGGGGTTGGGAATTTAAACCAGGAATGGAGGGGCTAAAGCGGGGGGGCTGCTGCGGCACACTCGAGTGGAGCCTGGAACGGAGATGGCGCCGAGAAACAGCGGTTCCTGGAGCAAAGGGGCTCCAGGCTGGAGCAAGAGCGGTTCAGCCCCTGCCTTGACCCAGCAATGTGCCGAGGGTGGGCGGCTGTGGGGCTGCCGGCAGCCGGGTGATGCTGGAGCAGGAGCGGAGGTGCTGAAGGAGAATGAGRGCAGGGCTGAGGGAGGGATGCTGGAGGTGGTGGCAGCAGTGTCAGCATCTCCTGTGTGATGTGACAGAGCCAGYGTGGCTTGTCTGYGTGAGAGCAGGTTTGCTGGGACTGRGGGTGGCTCGGCAGAAACCCCTCGYTGATTTGGGGAGYTSAGTGCGGGCGCAAGGAATGCRMCTGGAATTTGACTCGGCTGAGCTGGGGGAGTCTCTGTGAGCTGCTGGAGGCAGAGACCTTGGTACCCTGGTGAAAATAACACAGAGAAATGGAAGAGCAGGCAGCAAGGGGAARGAAGGAGAAGGAGGTGATGCTGRGGGCMATGGGGTTTGGGGAYGGARGTTAAAAAATGCCTCCAGAAGCTGYAGAAACTGCACCCAGGGATTGACCTGCTCGTTCTGCATGGACTGTGGGTAAAATAATAATGGGAAAAGGGTGCTGAGGCAGTAGCAATTTTGGGGGAAAGGGGGAGAGCTCCTTATGGGAGAAAAAAAAATTACCAAAGACAGCTGCAGGTGTACAATTACAATTGTGATATCTAAATGTTGGTGCAATATACTCTCTATAAAAGGATGGCACTGAAGCTGTGAGGGACAAGCTAGTGTAGGAAGAAGCTCAGTTAATTAATGAAGCAGAGCTCTTTAGGAAGTGCTTCCTCAATTGCTTTTTTCACCCCTTTATTTCCGTAACTACCAAATGGTTTGTTGCTCATCCTTATGGTGAAATCTTCCCTGAGCCTGCCAAGGGAGGCTGCTCTGTGTGGAGAAAAAAAGGAGGAAAATCAAAGAGCTCTGCTGTGGATAGGAATATTCATGCAAAAGATATTTAATTTCTTTGAAAAGCCTGATACTTTTTTCCTTTTTTTTCTGATACATACGCAAAACTGAACCTTGGAAACTTATGGGTATTTAAATCGCCTCACCATCACCCCATCTCACTTTTTCTGCTGGGGTCTGTCCCAATGTGCCCCCTGAGCTGTCTCTGAGCAGGAGGGGTGTGAGCTCCTGGCACCCCCAAACCAGCCCCGAGCCCCCAGCACTGCCGTAGCCCTGCCAGGGAAGCAGAGGGAGAGCATTACCCAGCTTCGCACAGGGGAAATGATATAATTGGAGCTGTTTGGATTTAGAAATTAAAATAATTTGAGTTTGCTCGGAAAGGTTCATGCAACGTCAGCTTCCATCAGGCAGATGAGAAGCAGAGGTGCCCCAGGAGTGAGCACTCTGACAGCTCTCCCAAATAACACCAGTTCTGCTGGGACTCCTTTTATTTGCCCTGCCCTGTTCGGGGTGATGGCAGGAGGGAGTTTCCTCCCACRCTGGGGAAATCTTCGCTGCCTTTCCCAGAGTGGAGATGTCATTTCTCTTATGTGCCCATTTAGCCCTGGCCATGCCCCATGGGAGAGCCAGCATCCCAGCTCCCCTGAGCCAAGGGAGTATCTTTCTCCTGGCCCCCAGAACTACCCTTTCTGCCCCAAAACCTCCAGRCAAGGCAGCAATCAGTGTCCTCCTTGTGCTGCAAAGTGTGTGGCTAAACCCTGCCACGCCACTGGTAATTCTGAGGGACCCAGACGACTTTCAGAGTGCCAAGAGTGCAGGAGAGATGCATCGAGAAATCCCACCAAATCTGCTGTTTCCAGGCTGCTCCAGGGCTGTCTCCCAGCTYTTCCCCACCACCTACATCGGGGACACCTTCTCCCTGAGGTCTCTGCATCCTTCCAGGCTCATCACTCACCCTGTTCCACCTGTGTTTCAAACCTTCCCGGTTCCTGTTGTGTTATTGCTGTTCGCAGCGTGACCTAATTAAGCATCATCTGCAAACGCAATTACTTTGTCATTTATCTTCTYGATCGTTAATGTTCATCCCAAACARGACCAAACCTCRTGCTGGTTCCTCCACCGGCCGCTGTGMTGTTGTGGCTCCTAAGCCGGCCTTGCTTTGTAACCAATTAATTCCTCCAGGAATTGTCTAYGAGACACAGGATGAAACGCTGTGTGTCCTGCCAGGCTTCATCCACCAGTCCCTGCCTCCAGAGAGGGTGCAAAGCCCTGTAAAATACCAACCRGCTTTGACCGCCCTAGTTTGTCCTTTAATAAATTCATCCTTGGCATWGCTCGTGGCTTTGCTCTCCTCCGGGAGCATCAAATGCCTTTTCCTTAATCCCCAATTTTTTTGGCATTCCTTGCCTGGCAGATGAAACAAATTTCCTGGCTACTAATTGTCAGTCCCCTCTTCTAGTCTCTTCCTTTTATTTTTATTTTAAATTCTGCTTTGTGTTTATTTCCTTCTCTGACAGTTCCCACCACCAACCCCCCCAAGGTCCTTCCCCGATTTGTTACGCCAGCTCGGAATTTGGCCGGCTGCAATTTTATTTTCAGCACTGGTGGTGGGTTTTAAAGTGGTGGAGGCTCRCTAAGTTTGTTAGTTGAATTCCCTTAATAATTCAGAATGCGTGTTGTGCTCCCTGGCTGATTTGTGCACGTTGGGCTTGTCAGGGCTTCCCTTACGTGCTTTTTATCAGTAAGTGTATTTACAAGGTCTTCATTAGTTCCTAATTGACCATGCCTCTTCTCTTTAGTTATCGCCTTAAAGTGCAATTTAAAAAAGCAATTCTGCAACAGCCATTTTAAAGCTCTTCATTCCTTCCAGTCCCTTTCTCATTTATTATTATCCTTCTGTCTCCCTAGCGCTTCTTTTCCCCAATGTCTTTAAAAGCCCTTCATATTCCCTGGAACATTTTGTAAGTTCCAACTTATTCTGGTGGTCGGCTGCCATCCCTGTGGCTTCACTCACTTCATGCCCCTGCTTTTGGTGTTTCCCCACTCATTGCTGACCTTGTTTATTCTGGGATTTAACTCAGCCCCAACCCATCCCCAGATGAGGTATTTGGCAGAGGGATTTATCATTCCATCCATGGGCATTAGGGAATGAGGACTGGTGCCAACATTTCCAGTGTCCCATGCTCCCAATCCTKCATCTCTCCCGGTCCCACTGGCCAYGGGGCTGATCCTGGCCCAAAGCAGATATTCCCTCTGGCCCCAGCAACTGCTGCTCTTTCCCAGCTGTTCTCTCACTTCTGTAATTCACTGCAGCCATTCCTTCTGCCCACCAGCTCCAAGGTCAGTCATACGTGCAAACCCAGCATCTTCATCTGTGGTTTTTGAGTTCATCCGGTGCTGTGCTCCCTGAACCTCCCTCTTCCCCTTCCTCACTCCATGCTGTGTCCACTGCCCAGCTCTAATTTCCCTCCCCTCCTGCTGCACCATAATTTTGCAGGCTGGGGGACTGGAACTGAACAAGTATTCCTCTGATTTATTCATACATTCATAGGCTTTAAGGCCAGGAGAAGCTATCAGCTCAGTTAGCCCGACCTCCTGCCTATTACAGGCCATTAAACCACATCCAGTTATCCCTGCACCAAGCTCCATCATTTGTTCAGCCAAAGTCTATCTYTCTGGAAAGGCCCCCAGTCTGGATGTGAAAACAGCTTTATGTAACAGTATTTTCTATCCCGCCCTTTATATATTCTATAATGTTTTATTTGGGTTTTGAATGCTGCTGCATTATGCATAGATGCATTTGGGGGGAATATCTGCAGTGATATTCAGGCATTTTCTTTTCCACTTTAGCTGTGTTCAAACCATTTGCTGCACACATGAATAGCCCAGGACATCCTCATGCCAGGCATTGGGAAAGCAGTGCTGTCCCCTGCAGTGGGACGCAGCCGTGACAGGGGCCCTGCACCACATTCACTGCCCTACATTAACCCACCCCAAMGAGTTTGCAAGTTTTCATCGCTTTAACTCTGACTTCCCAGCCCTGGTAAAGAGGAAGACAAGCCTGGTTCTGGTGGARATCTCCAGGCACCCCATGGTTTAATGTTTTCTTTCTCTTTTCTCTTTGAAAACTGGTCTTTTTCTTTTTTTTCTCTTTTTCCCCTGTGTTTTGTCTTCTGTGGCTTATGTTCCTTGACATGTTGGCTGGTTTTGATCTTTTTTCTCTTTCTGCATTGCAAAATTGTCAGCTGTGTAACCTAGAAACGGGGCTGGCTGAACGATGTGTTTGCAAATAATGTTTGTTAGAAGTTTGTCTCTCTCTAGTTTGTGAATCACGCCTGCCCCAAACCTGGTTTCAGGGGAAGTGCTTGTAGGTTGCCGCCAGCCAACTGGGGAAACCAGGGTTGCTCCCAGTTGCCACGTGGATTTCCTCCAGGATTTGGTGTGAATCTCATCAYCATCCTCCTCCACAGCACTCTGGCCTTTCCAAGCCGAATGCAGATGTGTCCCATTCCTTTTTTCTTTGGGGTTTTAGCAGGAACTCACAGACTGGCAGGGCTGTCTGCATTGCACCTCTGGGGGCTGAAGGCACAAATCCCCAYRGGCACCACTCTTCTGCAGGTCACTRACKCCCAGCTCTYCTGATCCTGCTGCACTATTGACCACTTACAGCAAATGCCAGCTGAGCCCCTATCTTGAAATGATCCTTGGGAGCTCAGCACAGAACCTTCTTCATTCCCACAACTGGTGTTTGGGGTAGAAGACATTCTTTGTAGCTTCTCCTTTGGGTTTTCCTYCTGTATCTCAGCTTTTCCCTTGAATCCTCCTCAAGAGTTTTCAAAGCTGCCAGCTTTGCCATTGCAAGGCTGGTGTGTGCTCTGCCTGGCATTCCCAGCCAGCTGCCATCCATCTCCTCCCTCCTCGTGGCAGGATCTTGCTGCAAAGCTGTTTCTAGGCTTGGGCTGCAGCTCTCACCCCCAGCCGTCCCTCTTCCCTCCCCTCATCTATGGAGACAATTGTGGCATTTTTGTCCTCTCTTATAGACAGCTCCTCTCCTCTTGCAGCACACACCATCACCAGCCTCTGCCTTATGCAGCCCCAGGTGTTTCTGCCAAAGCCATAGTACCTCCATGTCCATCCTCATTTCATTTAAACACYGACAGATTCTCCTGGCCATGGTGTTCATCTATCTCATAAGCTGTCCAATTCCTGCAGCCACACCACAGCTCTCCCTGGCTGTGCACCTAATGCATCCCTGGTTGGCTGAGCATTGGAGCTGGCTGGCTGTATTTATTTTTCTTGCAGCTGGCTCTGGTTCTCCGAGCAGGCATCCACCTGTGCACTGCTGTCTGCTTGCTCCTGGTGGCTCAAGCCTCTCCTGTTAGGACACCAGTTCCTAATTACAAATAGCATTCCTGTGCCTTCCATGGTGAGGACATGCTATGGAAACAGCCAGAGGCACCTTGGCAGTGCTGCTGCCCATCCTCGACCCCCTCCTTGAGAAAACTCCAGTATGTAACCCCCTGGGTGGAGTATCATGGTTTCCTTTTCTGTGCTTCCTCACATCTGCCCATCAACGCCATGCTGTGGATAAGGGTCAGGAGGCCATTCAGTCCCTTTGAGGCTCTGTTGCCCTCTCACCACCCAAAAATAGCTCTGCCCCTCTCCACATCATCCCCACTTGGCTCTGTGGGTAACACTCGCATCTCAGTCAACACTTCATGCCTCAAGTGCTCACCCTTCACTTGTTGGAGCCTGTTAATCTTGGCAATTAGCTGTTGCTCTGATGCAATTCTCATGCACGCTGTCCCTCTCCCAAATCCCTCTAAGACCCCCTCGGAGCGTGTTCCTGTGCTGCTGCAGCTGCCTCCTTGGCTCCACACCAGCTTTCCTCAGCAGAGCCCGAGCACCGTGGGGAAGCCAGGCATTTATTTAGGTGTTATGTGCACTTAGACGCCTGCTCCCTGACATTGCATTCTGCAAATCTGACAAGAGCAGTATGCTGCCCTTCTACCTCTGCCCTCCCATCCTGCTGGGAAGAGGGGAGAGCCGAATGTCTCCTTTCAGTCTGCGCAGCCCGAAGGCCTGATAAAGATTCAGGGTGAGCTATCGCTGGAATGAGGAGCAGGGAGAAATCYGAGCTGCATAATTAGGTACTTTGGGAACTGTATCAAAATGCAGCTGACTATAGATTTCTGTACGGTACGTGCTCTTCTGCATTGACTCCTGCTCCTTCTTCCACTAACGCAGCGGGAGGTGCTGAGGAGCSCCTTGCCCAGGCCCCTGGAGATGGAGCTCAGAGTGATCCCATGAAAAAGCTGAGCAAGAAGTTGGAGGTGAAGGGCAGGTTGGATGCAGCTTGGAGCCTGGAGCGAGGAAACTTCATACTCTTGCTTCCCAGCGTGCTGGGCTGTGACTTTGAACCTCCTCTGTCAATAACYGGGGTTCACAGAGGGACTGTCCAGTGCCACCATCAATGTCTATTCCTGGCAGGAATAGCCCACAGGACCTAGCTAATGGCTTGGGTTAAAAATATGTAATTGCTTAAACCGGTCAAAAATTGCAGTGTGTTTTCCCTCTCAAATCAAGACAAAGTTGAAATATCAAAAATGTTCGCAGAATGGGAACAAAAAAGAGATTAGGAAATGTCAGACTTCACCACCGACATTTTTGATGGAAATACTTTGACATTTGCAAACTCAAATGTTTAGTTTGTCAGACCAGATGGAAATGTCACATCGAGACAAGTTGAAACATTAATCTGTCTGCTCATGGGAGGCTGTGATCTCCCATGGGACCCCCTTTCCCAGCTGCCCACGGGGTCCTGGGAGCTGTCAGTGCCCTCTGGCAGAGCAGGGCCAGTGTTTGTCCCTTGGGATTGAAAGCTCCAGCGTGGCTGGGCAGTCAATAACATCCAAAACTTTGGTGGAGGAAGGCCATCCACGGTAATTGGAAGGAAATGCCAGATTTAGTATTAAGATGCTAATCCAAGAGACAGAAAACCACATCCCTCTCACCTGCTCCRCTACAGATTTCATCACGGATTTGGGCAAGCCAGCCCTGCTGTGCCGTGGTTTCCCCTCCGTAAAGAGGAGCAATAACTCTTCTCTGCTTCAGCTGGGGGTTGCAGGATGRATCCATTACCGTCTGTGAAGTGTTTGGATGTTGGTAACGGGGTCCTGTGAGCTCTGCAGAGAGCCGTGAGCGCGATTTGGAGATGGCATTGAGTGATACACAGTGCAGAGCTGCCGTGAGCCCGACAGCGCTCGATCCTCGCTGTGGGAACAGCGCTTGAAGTGTGGGAGTGAAACGTGAAGTGAAAGCACACAGMGTGTTGGGGACTGAGGAGCATGACTGGGCTCACAGCTGAGGGCTGGGTTTGTCTGGGAGAAGGGAATTCAGGAATTCTGGCCACCAGCAACCCATGGCCATCAGGGTGCTGGTGTGCCCCACTGTGAGGGTGAGCGTAATTCTGATGAGGGCTGGGGTTTGCCCATCCCTCCCACCACTGCCTGACCACTTAATTTTTATTATTTTTTTAACCTTCCCTTAYGCTGTTTGCTGGAAGAGTTTGAGGAGAAAAGGCAGAAAGATACGTTTGAATTAAGAAGCACTTCCTGGAGAGGCAATTCACAGAAACAGCTTTTACTTTATTTTGCTATTGTCTGGCAAAAAAAAAATTGCCGGTATTCTTTATCTGCTCTTACATTAATGTGCCAGGAAAAGGCTGTAGGTGAAACATGTCTCATTGTGTGGACAAACCTCTCATCTTCTACTGCTTTGTGGACCAAAACTACAGGGTAAACCAGCAAAACTGTCGCTGCTCTCCTACCCACAGACAYACCTCAGGCACCGGCCTCTGTTAGTGATGCCTTCCTGCTGTTGAGTTTTCTCTCCTGTAATTATCAAAAYCTTTGAATCTATTTAAGCCTCCAATTGCTCTTTGGGGCTGGTGACCCTSAGAGCTGCCCTCGCCACGTGAAAGGGCAGCAAAGGCAGTGGCAGAGGCTGTGGGGTGAAGGCAGCCCATGATGCTCTGTCCCCGCCGCTGTGTGGGCTGTCTCATGATGGTTATTAATGCCTCTGCTTTGCTTACCCAAGTGCTTAGATGGTTCAATACATTTTCAAGCCTGTCCTTACACTATTGTTGGGAAAGATTCATTAGGACTTTGGCTGGAAATTATAGTGACAGAGCTGGGTAATTTATGGCTTTTCTTGAGGGTTGTGCAATTATTCAATGAGTGTCTTTTCCTTCCTCTACCTCCCACCGGCCACTTGTTGGAAATAAATATTGAATTTATTTGMGGAAAAGTAACCATTGACAAAGCTGTGAATGGATGGGAAAAACCCGGCGAGGCTCTTTGGGTCTCTTTGCTTATTTTCCCCAGTGGGGATGAGCTCTCCCTCCCCTGCTCCTGGCTGTGTGTGTGTTGCTTCCTCGGCACTGTTGTCACCAGGTCTTCCCCATCTGCTCCTCACCAGGTCCCTGCTCACCCCAAACTGCCCAGTTTGATGTTTTTATCGCTTTTTCCCCGCTCCAATCCGTGATGGGAAGCTCCCCAAAGCCAGCGCTGGGGCGGGAGTGCCCAGCTCTCAAAGCAAAGATCTCCCCAAAGCCTGGTGTCTCTCAAAGCCACTTTTTAGGACCCTGCTGGCATCTCTACCCCAGCCCTGGGGCCACCCCCTGCCCCTGGCCATGCTCCCCAGTTCAGTGACTGATGCCTCTCAACATCTGCAACTCTTTGAAGGGCACCTTAGATCTTTTTCTCTTCCAAGCACCCGCTGATGGGATCATTAATGCTGATGAAGTCCAGCCCCAGCTCCACGGCTCCTCTGCGCTGGTTTGGGCAGCACCAGGGAGAGGGGAGAAGCAGGGAGCTGGGGCCATCCCCAGCTGAACACTGACAMAGCTCTCACAGTCCCAGGAGAGAGACAGCTTTGGGGTCAGGCACCACGCAGACCTCACCRGACCGGCTGATCCCGCTGAACCTGGGCTCCGTGTGGCACTTCCCACCTTCCCAGTCTGCTCCAGAGCAGTTGTCCTCYGGGATGGCTGATYCCTGGGCAGGGGATATATATACCCAGCATGGTATTTCAGTGTACCTTGCTGTCAGGAGGTTATTCAGCTGCATAAACACCRGGCAGGTCTCGCTGGGYTCTTCCCCTGGGAGAGGAGAGTCCCTCTGAGGGCAATCCCATCCTGCAAAATCAGGCTATTTCTCAGCAGTTCCTGACAGAGGAGATGCYTGGGCTCACCTGATAGACCTCCTTCATCTGCACTGATTCCCGTGCCTAACATTGGGCAGGGTTCTTCTCCCCTGGGCTCCTTCAGGGGAAAGTGGGGCTGAAAAGCGCCTCTACCAAAGTGCAGCACCCAGGGCTGAGCACGGCACCCTCTAATCCCGAAAGGGATTTCCATCAGGGGGCACCATCGATGGAGGTATTGGCACCAGAGCRTTTCCCCTGTTATCTCTCCTGTTCCTTTGTGCTTGAACATTCTGTTTGAATTAGTGGGGCCTGCTCCTCGCAGCGTGCATGACTACGCATTTGTCTACTTTGGATTTCATCCGCCATTGACTGCCCCATCCATCAAGCTCTTTTCAGGCCTTTTGAAGTTCCCTGTAGCCTTCGCTCGTTCCGAACACTCTGTGCAGTTTRGGTCCTCTGCCAGGTTTTTTCTTATGACATTTTTCATTCTCCTTTTCCAGATCATTAAGGCATCTCTTTAACACCCCTGGTATTGACACAAAAACTTGGGGAGCCTCCCCACGGGTACCATAKCCTTCTGGAAGGTAGCCCTTGTTAATATATGCTGTTTTGCCTCTTTGCTTCCAACCATTAGAGTTACTTTTTCCATTTGCTTTGCAAGCGTTTAATTCCCTTAATAGTCTCTCGTAAGGGACCCTTGTCAAARAGCTTTGAAACCCCAAACACATTATGTCACACGTTTCTCCTTACTTTGCCCTCCTGACAATGGAAGAAATCATCCTAACAGATAGAGGCATGAACTCCTTTCAGGAAGCCAGGACTGTTTGCCCCCTTCTTACTTAGTTGATTTACAGGTCTTTTAATTTCGCTTCTCATGAGCACCTTCATCTCTAAGCACCGATTCAGTTCTCACAGCCCTAAAGAGAGCCGTGTCTCCATGCCTGCCAGAGAGCAGGCTATTTCCCTCTCTGGCTCTTTTGTTAGCAGCCAGGTCACTTGGCAAGTGAGAGCCATCAGAGCCTTCGGGTATTTCGCTTTCAACTTCAGAACCTTTGTGCTGGCCAGACTCATTCGATTTCTGCTCCTTTGGCGTGGCTTTTTGTAGAAATATTTTGTCGTTATCACCTGAATATAATGGGCATCTCTCTGCTGTCCCTGCTGGGCATCAGCTGGTCCAGAAGAAAACCCTCCTTGGCTCTCCTACTCCACCTTAGCCTGCCCTGGCTCTCCCCAGCACACCCCGGTGATGCCGAGGCCGGCAAGTCGAGTCACGCAGCAGTGCCGAGGGAGCAGGATGGGGCTGATAAGATCCCTGCCAAAGCTGGGCTGTCTCTGCAGTGCAGGTACAGGGTGAAAACCTGTTTCACCCGCCTCGGGTGATTCATGCCTCTCCACTCCCGTGAATCATCCCGGCTGTTGTGTAAGGCTTACTCTGCTCGTGTGGCAGGGATGTATTTTCCGTGGCTTTTATAAAGTTCTGCACAATTTATACACACTGTTCCCACCTTAAAATATTTACACTCTTTATTCAAGGCTTTAGGATTTATGGTCCTTTACCTGGGACCCTGGGAACGGTATCACYGGTGGGAGGATCCTTGGGCCAAGATGCTGTTTATTGTTATCAGAAACAATCCTGCCCTGCAGCAATTCCTGACCACAAGGAAGAGRAAAACTGCTGGGTTTTTCCCCAACACCAATACCCATGAATCTTTAAACAGRAGGAATTATTTCCCCGAATACTGCGCACTGAAGACGTTTAACTCTAAGAATATGTGACAGCTTATCAGACGAGGAAGCGAGATAGTTTTGGGGCTGTGGAGGGAACGCTGAGTGCTTTTGCTGGGAACAACCCCTCTGCTGGGAATTCCCACAGCTGCCAGGCAGGAAAACCAACCACGCTTAGTAATGGGGTAACCCCRCTCCTACCAGGGGTACCCTGTGCCCAAGCAGCCGGGGGAATTCCCTGCAGCGACTGCTTGCACTGGCCAGGGCTTGAGGTTTTGTGTTTTTTAAACAGCGTGTGGCGACTTTTGCCTAAACTTCTCCAGACAGACCTTTTGTGCCAGATTACCTGTCTAGCTGGGCTCTTATCGCTGTGTTTATCACTGCCGCCTCTCGCTGTCAGCACTGTTTATAGGCAGGGGAACCGAAACCCTATGCTAAGAAATTTCCTCCTCCTCTTTTCTTTCAAATCTGCATCTGTTCCAGACTCCCTTTCATTAGAGACCACATGAAAGACAAAATAATCCCAGGCTATCAGGCACAGAAACCTTCGCAAGGTAAACTCCTCTCTGCTGGTAAATAAGGCACACCCTGGCTGGGGCTCTGCGCTGGCAGCCGGGAAGGTCCTGTGCAGCCCCTGCCACCTGCATCCCTATTCCTGGGTTCCTGCAGCACTTCCAGCACCCACCGGGGTGTCTGCAGAGCCACAGTGGAATTTCAGAGTGCAAAACAATGTCAGGCCCCAAGGATGTCTTCCTGCACCTGCATCCCCATTGGTGTTGTGGCGGTGCACATTGAATGCCCCAAGGGCGGCTTGGGTGGGGGGATGCATTCCGTGCCTTTTTTACCTGTTGTAAAAATATTTGCAGAGTTGCAGCAGGCTGTAAAGAGCAATTTTTGGGGAGGGAGGAGCAGGGCTGATACCGATTAGGCAGGAAATGGCTCAGTGTGGATGGCATCCATATGGGAGAGCTGATAGATTTGGCGTCTTGAAGGCATCCCTTGATGGATCCACTGATAACCTGGCAGCAAAACAGACCTGGGCTCTCTGATTCCCTGCCAGCAGCTGAGCTGCAGCCTGCTTGCTTGGCCTTGGTTAACACCTTTCTGCCACGAGAACTTGCTGCCCTGCCCTGGGGACCCGTGGTATCCCTGGGGGGCTCGCTGGCCGGTCCCACTGTGCTGCCTGCCGGGGATGCTGCTCCGGCTCCTTCCCTTTGAAGGCTCGGTGTGAAATCTGGTCAGAGTTTAGGGAGGCAGGAGGGCAGCTTGCAGAGCAGCCTGCGTCCTTGGGATGAAAAAGCTTTGTTTTGCAGCTCTGGAAAGAATCAGCGGGTTTCCAGGCTGGGCTCCTGCCTTCCATTGGAGACAGATGGAGAGTGCAAAACACGGGGAAGGCGTCCGGCTGCTCCCGCCGTGCAGGRGACCAGCTCGCTCCCAGGCCTGGGTCCTGCTCCGTGTCTTTCTCTGGGCAGTTTAATTTCATTACCCACCTTTTGTGCACACCCATGATGTTCAAAGCCAGCATGGAGTTAGTGGGGAGCCACTAGCCCAGATGTGACACTGGAGACAGTCGGGGTGACGGGGAACCCCATGAGACATTCCTGTGCCAAGGAATGCTGGTGTATCCTAATCGGTGGTGCCTTTCCCTCTCTGGGAATTGGCAGCAAAAACAAGAGGATTTCAGAGAAAAATCAAGTGGTGGCAGGATGGTGACTGGAAAGGAAGCAGGATGGAGAAAATGGCCATGGAGCAGRGGACAGTGGAACCTTGCAGAGATGAACTGGACTCTTGGGAGACAGGAGCCACTTTGTGTCCTGGCTGGTGCTTAGTGATTCTGAGGGTCTGCAGGCTCCTTCACCAGCCCTTGCCAGGTTGATCAAATACAAAACATGAGACTGACCCCTAGCATGGTTTGGCAGGGAAGTTCTTTGTATGGGCACAATTGCCTCCTGCATGACTCACTGAGTAATACTTTTGGGGAGAAAAACCTGTCAGCCGAAGTTATGCTTCATTCCAGGCTTCCAAACACATCTAGGGCAGTTCCACCTCCCTRAACTCCCCATCCCTCCTCCCTCACGTACCCATGGGATTCCCTGGTGAAGTGTGACTGGGCTCTCCTGCGTCACCGACRAATTTGCACCCAGATTAAAACAAAGTTCTTGTAGCAGAAGGTGAGCTGTGTAATGACTGCCCTAAAGCTGCCCGGGGTTACRGCAAATCTGATGGTTAAAATAGATCCCCCAAAAGTGCTGGCAGCCCTCCCACTCACTGGCTGCATTAGCCACAGCAAGAGCTGTTTGCTCCTGCTCCCAGGTCATGGCCTCCTCGGCTGCGAGCTGGGACAGTAATTTCCCTGTGGTTATTTCTACGATAACTTATTTCAGGTTTTTATGATGCTTACAAATTGGACAACATCTTAAAACATAATTCAGGCCTTAACTGGCTTTAAACGTGTGTGATTTTACAGGGATGTGTAAAATATTTTTAAGTGTTGGTAAATTCCAGGGACTGGAGCCGTGGGTAGATGGGGAGGGATGGARGGTCCAGCCCGAAAATGTTTTTGGAGACACAGGCTGGGAACCAGCAATTGGCAGCTGTTTACAACCATGAGGAGCTTTGTGGTTTGAGCAGGTTGTAGACCACATAGCAAAATGTTTATGGGTAGTGAGTCTGCACCTCCTCTTCCCCTTAAAATTGGTTTAATTTGTACAAATTGGCTGGGAAGCCAAGCACTTGATACTGATATACAGGAATTGCTGTGGCAGGGAGATGGCTGGAAATAAAAGGGAGCAGATGAACTGGAATAAAGGTGTATTCCTCAGGAACGTCCATCAGCATGGCAACAACCAGCCATGTAAACTGTCTTGGGCCTTTGAACAATCCCCCACSAGCTCCTTCCTGCTGGAAATGTGACTGCCCCACTCCTGCTGCCCCATCAAAGCAGCAGGTGTGGGTGGGAGGCAACCCCGACCCTGAGGACTGTGGGGTAGGCAGTGAAATAGGGCTGCAGCCTCTCCACCTCTTGCCTGGGGCAGGCAMGGGATCGGGCAGAGCCCTGGTGGCTCCTGTATCCCAGTCAAGGCTGTGGCCACACAGGGGACGGGTTTGCTGCCACATGAGCAGGGTGAAGACAGCGTCCCGAGGGTGGCTTGCAGGGGTGGGTAGGGAGGTTCTGTCGTGTGCTACTCCCTTCCTTAATAAGGGGAGGCACCTCTCTGGCTGGGATTTGCCAATAGTGACAGAACCAGGGCTGTTCCACAGTGCGTGGTCCTGGAGCAGAGGCACCCGGGCGGATCACACCGCTGAGATCAAGCTGGGATTTGGTTCTTGTCCTTCACAAGCAAGAAGGTGCTTTGGGTAAGCAAAATGATCCCACAGTGAGGAGCCGGAGCTGATGAGCGGGCAATGCTCCAGGAATGGTGCTGCTTCCARGCAGGGAGGCAGGAGGACTGTCCCAAGCAAACTGGCTGTTTCAGGTGAAGTCTTGGTGAGCAGAGCTTGGGGAGGTGGGAGCTGCACAGACACGGCACCAGCCTGCGTGCCCTCGTCTCCAGCAGGCGAGGATCTCTGTGGGTGTGTGTGTTTGCAGAAATAACACTCTTCTCTTGCTCTTTTTCTTTTGTGAGGGTGTGGGCATTTGACTGAAATGCAATCCCAGGAAAGGCCAAGGATTTTGGCTGCTGTTGCAGGCACATAAGGAAGATGTTATTGTCTMCATCCCAGGCGAGAGGTGCTGCGGAGGTGGCTGAAGGCTGCAGGGAGGCAGGGGGACATGGGGGACCCCCTGGGCAAGGCAGGGTGGCAGCAGAGAATCTGGGGGAGCTCTTTGGCAGCTCTGGCATCACAACCACGCTCGTGGCCAGGCTGGCTGCGCCGCCAACATCTTCTGCCAGGCTCGGATGACTGCAGCCGCCAGTCTCATCACCAAAGCCCACGTGAGCTTTCCTGCCTGCATCTCTTCCAAAAAAAGCAAATTCCAGCCCACGGGAGAAGAGTGAGGGTAATGGCAGAGACGCTGTGATGATGCATCGTCTCACCAACACCTACCCACGTCTGCRGGAGGAGGGACCCGCCTGGGCAGCCCTGGACACTGCTGCAGGGATGGGGCGAGGGGGCAGCTGTGGCCCTCTGCTTTGTTGACACTGGGAGCTTTCAGAGCCCCATCACTGGAGCAGGAGAGTGTGTGATTGGCATCCCTCCAAAGCCATTGCTCCAAGAGATGCCTCAAGAAAGCTTTGTATGTACTCCTTGGGGACAGGCAGACTGGGGGGTCCTGTTCTCCATGCACAGCTCATGCCCATGAAATGCACTGTGCTCCTCCAAGGCAGCCCCAGGGGTCTGTGAGGGGTTGGGGAGCAGTGAGGCTGTCCTGGGCTCTGGCCATGTGCTGCCAGCAGGTGAAATGTCCCAAACACAGCAGCTGCACACCCAGCAAGGTGCTGGAGGGAGCCTGGGGGTGGACTGTGGATCCGGTGAGGGCTCCATCCCCGAGGTTCCTGCGGGCGGGTTTGCAGGCAGCGGGAGCATCTCAGGAAATAACAAGGTGCTGACAAGCCACGGTTTGTTTTCGCGGACGGTGTTTCGCAGTTCGCTGTGGAGCTGTCCACAGGGACAGGGCAGCACCGAGGCAGGGGAGCGCCCCACGGGGCCGGGGGCTGSTCTCACTCACAGGAAAGAGCGCAGGAGATGCTGGCTGTTGGTATGAATTCAGCCCGGCTCCGCCATAAGGAAGTGATTGAAGCTTTCACGATCTGTTTAAGCAGTGACATATGTTTCCTGCAGGCGCGGCGTGCTGCATGCCAGCGGATGAGATACGGCCCCGCRTCCCTGGCTGGCTGTGCCAGCGCGGGTAGGGCTGGCCCCATCCCCACGGCCGCGTTTGATACAGCCACGGCCTGTGTGGGAAGGGGAAATTGCTCACACGGCAAAGGAAAATAAACATGAGGAGAGCAGCCCTGACAAAAAGCGTGTGTTCCTCYGGGCTGAGGCCCCGCGGCAGGCGGGAGCCACATGAGGCACGGTGGGGCTGGGGATGAAGGAGGGGAAGATGGGGCTGCGGTGATGTCGGCCCTCCTCTCACTTACAGGGGGTCCCTCCCTCCAGTCTAATCTCAGCTCTCAGCGCTGAGACGTCAGAGGGACCAGGCACAGGGTGTGGGAAAGGTCTAAGTGCCCAAACCATCGAGGTGAGGTGYTCCACCAAATTCAGAGCTAGCCAAAGTGCTAGCTCCCCCCCGGGGAGGGGACTCTCCTCTGGAAATTGCAGTGGCTGAGAACCCCGGCGCTGATACTCAGGTTCAGGCGTTCATGGATTCCAGATTCCTCCTCACCTGAGCCCCTCAACTCTTTCTGCCCCCGCCTTCAGCATAGGGGAAGTAATTCAGAAGATAAAAGACCGACTGGGGACCTTGGGCCAGGAGCGTGCCAAGCTCATGGAGTGCTGGAGATGCCACAAACTAGGCAGGCTGGGGATGACTGAGACATCAGGCAGCTGTGAAACCATGAGCAAGAGGTTTTGGATATTATTCAGGAGCTGGGAGCAGGTGATGGTCCCCGGGTCTGAGAAGGATGTAGTCAGCCAGGGTCTGTGGGAACCTTTGCCAGTAATTGAGGCCATGCAGGGGGCTGAGCTGGAAAAGGGGAGAAAGCAAAATGTTGGGAGAGATGTGGGGCTGGGGGCTGCCAGATGGGCTGCAGGCCCTGCTGGGGGGCAAGAACCATGATGGCTGGTGAGACTGACCCCCACCCAGGCACCCATGCAGCCCCCAGCCTGTCCAGKGTGAGCCTAGAGTTATGTTTGTGACAGAGGTTGTAAACTTGCTGTGGGAGCGAGAGAGGGAAGGGATGAGGAGGCTTCACAGTTGAGCTGAAATCCCCGGGAGCTTCTTTGTTATTCCTCAGGACAGTGTCTCCCCTGGCATCAATCTCCTGCTGACTGTGCTGACAGAAAAGGGACAGCCAGGAGCRGGGCTTCCCATCCCTTTGGGGATTCTGGGGATTCTGGCTTTAAAACACAACCTTCCTGCTTAGCTACGAGGCAGAGAGCACCAGCTCCCTACTTTTCCCATTAGCTCCCGCATCGTCCAGCAGTGAGGAACCAGTCAAGCCAGTGCTCACCTTKGGAGCAGAGTAATCCATCCTCACCRTGTGCCTTTCCGACAGGGAAGAGCGATTTTATGAAAGGACTTTTGTCCTTCTGAAGTTTTCTTGGAGAGTGCTTTTTATCCCCTCACTGCTCCGTGTTCGGGGCATTTATCTGCAGGATGAAAGGTATTTCTTCGAGTGGTTGGGAATGCCTCCTTGCCTGGGGCTTGCCCGGGTTCAGAAGCCTCCAGCYTGTGCCTGGCAGTGCTAGTGCAGGGTGTCAAGTGGTACCTTGCTCCAGGAGGCTGCACTGAGACACCTTGAGTGTGTGTGAGTGTGTTGGCAGGGCTGTTTTGTCACAGGTCGGTGAAGTTTTGTCACCCTGGTGAAGTTTCGCGGCTGCGATCGGCAGCAGCCGGAGCTCTCCCCCGCCACAGCCCGGGCTTTCTCTGCAGGGTTCAGACATCCTGGGCCCGTGTTCGTGAGCAGGTAGCCAAGGTTTGCTGTGACTCAGTGCAGCAGTTTGCTCCAGCACTGGATTACCTTCACACATTACAAATCAGTGCCGAGTTTCTCCACGGTTTTGGCACTGGGCAGGTGCCTGGAGCACGTCGCAGGGAGGAAAAGGCTGGGGGAGGCGGAGCAGGTGAACTTCTCTCTTGCAGCTCTGGAACAAAGCTCCTACTCGTGCTCGTAGCCTTTGTAGGGAGAGATGACGTTCTTTGCCCTGCTGGCAGCGCTGCAGAGAGCTCTGCAGTGCCACGGCTCTGCTCAGGCACGTGGAGTGTCACGACAATGGGGGTGCTTTCCCCGAAAGCCGCTCCCCGGCAGGCACCGAGGCAGCCCACATGGAGCAGCAGTTGATCATCCTCCATGTAACTGCTGGAGATGCCTAAATAATTCATTAATGGTTTGGGGAAACAAAAATATTGTGCAGTGAGTAATTTCTTGCCAGTGATGCTGTGCACAGCTGAAGCAGATCACAGGCAGACACAAAGGTGTGGTGTTTGTGGGACATCATGGGCCCAGGCTTTTTCCTCTGACTTTTTATTCCTTTTTTTTTTTTCCCCATGTGAACTGTCCTGTCTCTGTCTCTGCACAAACATGAAGGTTTATTGTCTCCCAGGGAAGTGGGGGGAGGATTGAATCAGAGCGTGGGCTGGCAGCAGGGGATGTGGGGAGCAGGCAGGGGCTCATGAGACCACCACAGCCCTGCCTGGCCTGGCACTTTGCATTGCACATTGGATCCATAGGGACAACAGAAATTTCTTCTCCCAAACCCTCATGGTGAGCAGTGGGACCGGTGGCACCATGCCAGGCAGAGCCCTCCCCAGCCAGTCCCCACACCCTGATGAAAAAGAGCTCCAGGAAACCCGTCCTAGACCCAGCGTGGGCAGGCAAAGGGCCCAAGGGCCTGATGCTGATAGCAGTGACAAGGAACTCCTGTTTCTCCAAAGGCATCTGGGAAATGTCCCCGGCTGTCTGTCCCTGGCATATCACAGTGCTGGGGGTKGCAGGCTGAAAGCAGGGCTCCTGCTCTCTGTGGGCACCCCAGGACCAGGGGCAGGAAGTCCCCACACTTCTCTGTACTGCTCTGGGCAGGCATCAGCCCAGGGCCGGGCTTTGGACACGGTGGGAAGTCCGTGCCTCGGCACTAAGCTGTGACTTGTGTGGGTTCCCAGAGGAAGCTTGTGCTGCATTCCCTGCAGCTCCTGCTTGTCACTCTGTTAAATTTCCATTTTAACGTGAAAACAGCTGTTTTCATGGTATCTCTGTGTTATTTACACAGTCATGCACTCAATCCCTGCTGAAAACTATTTTATGCACTCCAGCAGCGCCCCGTTGTCTCGCAGGTGCTGWGTGCATGGATGGGGAAGTGATGCCAGCCCCAGGGTCAGGCCACCAGCACTCCTTATGCCTTACCCAGGGCCACCCTGGCAGCCCATGGTTAAACTGGGATAATTTGAGGGGGACAAACCTGTYTCAGAGTGCTCGTGGTCCAGAGCAATGGCTGTGGATGAACCTGTCTCCATCCCTGTGAACCGAGCCCTCTGAGCCTGAGAACGGGATGCTTGATGCACATCAAGGGACAGAGACAACAAGTGTTGGCCTTGCTCAATGGTGCTTTGTTCTTGGCCCAGGAAGCAATGAAAATCCTCCTGCTTTGAAGCCTGAGGAGGCCTTTTTATTATATCCAGGGCTCCTGGAAAAGGAAACTGCAAGTGCTTTCCCATAACGTGATAAAAAGCTCTCCTGGCTGAGACCACGGCAACTTCTTACATGTGAGAGCRGTGAGTCAGTGCAGCATGAGGCTGAGCTCAGTGCTTGCCCAGCCACTGGAAATCACTGACTCTTGGCATGTATGTAACTGGGATTTGAAAGAACCTTGGTGTGAGTCCTGTTGACCTTGCCCTTCACCCYAAACACCCGGCAGTTGTGGTGCCTGGTCCATGTAGTGCCTGTTCCAGAGGCCATAAAGCAGTGGGGGTCAAGCACAGCCCTGGTCCTCTGTGCTCTTGGGAAGCACTGGGGAGGTGCAGGTCATGCAGAAAAAGAGTCCACAAGGGTCCCATGTCTGCACCTGAGAGTGGCAGCTGTGGGTGAGTGCTGGGGTGCATGGTGGGACCTCCTGTTCTCCTGCAGGGATGCTCCTGGGTGAGGAAGCTGCCACAGCACCTGCAGCTTCATGGGGAGGGCCTGGAGTTGCTCCCCATCCTTTCTCWCAAGGCTGGGGCACAGTGGGTCCTCCTTGGCACAGCCCCCAGCCCTGCTGGGTAACTCCTAAGTGCTAAAGCTGGCCTAATTAGTCTGTTTAATCTTCCCCCATAAATCACTCCTCCCCATCCCCTGCAGACTATCGGCAGCATCTGAAGTCATTAGTTAATTTAAACCTGGGAGTTCACACGTTGGCTTATCGGAGCCATCTCCTTTCCCCGCTAAGCGCTTGCTCGGTGCGTCCCTGGCTGCTGCGAGATCCGATCTGCGCCGCTTTGAAGCCGTGATGGGCTGCCAGSAGGCGAGGTGCTGCCTCTTTCCCTCCCTGCCTGCTTCCCTGCCTGCTGGCAGGTGGGAGGGGAGATGGAGATCCTGCTTCTCTCCTTCCCCGCGCTCCCCGTTTTTTGAACTTCTCCTCTGACTCATCCGTTTGATTTGATGTTTTCACCTTTGTTTTACAAATAGCAGTTTGCCCGAGTGCTGGAAGGAGAAGGCAGCTCCGATGCTGTTGCAGCTTCCCCGGCTGCCAGGGGAAATAAAAGAATCATCTGGGYTGGAAAAGATCACCTGTAAGATCATCGAGTCAGGTGAGTGGGGTGCTGGGGAGGGAGCGGGTGGGTAGCCAGCCTGCAGGGATGTGGGGAAGCTGAGATTACTGCAGGCTGACYATGGGGAAGTGCAGACTCGGCCAGAGATCCTGCTAATGGCTTGTGTTGCCCATTGGTTGTATTGTCACTTCTCCATCCTCATTCTCCTCTTCCTCCCTGGGTCTCCAGCCCGATGTGAGCGGGACTCCCCAAGTCTGCAGGGTGGGATGTCCCCTGCTGCATGGCAATCAGRGCTCCCTAAAATGAGCTCCGTTGGTTTGGGGGCAATGCTGACAGCCTGGGCACACACTCATCCTTCCCTCTGCATGAGCAGGTGGCAGCGAGCCCAAGGGTCTCGGAAGGGCCAGCACAGAGCAGAAATGCTCAGCTCCTGGTGAGAGATGGGAGGGGACAGTGAGGAGCTTGGCAGCAGGAGTGAGATGGCTGCACTGGGGACAGCAACAGGGTCTGCTGGCTCCCAGCTGCTTTTCCACGGAGCCCTGGGAGGTGAGAATCACCCCGGGCATTGGGTGCCAGGCTGCACCCGTGGGTAGGAAGCTCCCAGGCAGGGAAATGCCTGTCTGGGTGTCCCTGCACAGGCAAAGCCCTGCCCACAGAGCAGCTGAGGGCAGCCCCTCGCACACAGCACCCCAGGACAGCCCCTCACACACAGCACCCCCAGGGCACCCCCACATTGGCACCCACTGGCACAGCACACATGGCCCGTGTTCCCCGAGGGGGCTCTGGCTGCTGCACAGGCTGGCACCTCGGGCACGGGGTGTGGGTGATGCTGTACACCTAGAGGGTGCCTGTCCTGCCAGAGCTCCCTCTGCACCCTGGACTCTGCTCCTGTTGCTCCCAGCAGGGTGAGGGACGGCTGCTCGCCCTGGGACCTGTCAGTCCAGGCTGCTCCARGTGTGCTCTGTGCATCCCTGGGGCACAGTGACTGGCAGCACGAAAGAACCAGCACAGACAGCTTTTTGGGGACACGGTTTTGGCCACAGCATCCCGAAGCAGCTCCTTTAAAGAATCCTGGTGCTTTCAGGAGGGGACACGCTGCCTGTGCTCCTCGGCTGGCTTTGTGGCTATCCTCTTCCTCCCACTTTCCTGTTCCAAGGGGGAGCTGCGGCCGTGTTTGGTTTTGTAGTCCAAGCTCTGGATTTATTGCTTCCAGGTCTTCGTGTGTTTGTTCATGAAATGAAAGACGTCTGGGTGAGCCTGCTTTCCACTCCTCTGGCCTGCCTCCCGCAGCCCACAGGGGATCTTTCGGTCTCGGGATGACGCCTCCCTTCACATTTCACAGCACCCAAATACGGCATGAGTGGGGGTGATGTCATGGGCAGACTTTAACCTGTGTCCTGGGTGTCAAGGATGGCACGGGGGAAGGTGCTGGGGAAGGTGCTGGTACAGCCCTGTGCGCTGCCCAGGCTCTTCACACCGTGCTGGGGCACAGCACATGGAGCAGGGGGCCCTGTCTGGCCRTGCTCGAGCTGTCCCCTGTCCCCAGGCTGCCACTCCCCTTCTGCTGTGGCCGGAAGACATGAGCTCCCGATTAAAGGATATTTCAACCAGACGGAGGGGCTGCGGCGGCCGGGGGAGCGCGCAGCAGGAGGGGACGGGGACAGGACGCGTGAGAGACCAGAGGAGAAGCTAATTTACGCTGGAATGTAAATACAGCRGCATCACGCTGCTCCGCGGGGCTCGTCACCCCCATCCTGGCTCCGGAACACGGGGTAGAGCCACCCAGGACAGCTCAGGCCATGTCCCGGCCGTGCCAAACCCGCATCTCACCTGGGCACTGTGCAGAGGAGAGGAGGAGGAGGGTCAGGGGCTGTTGCAGCAGCCCGGTCCCGCTGTCTGCGTTGGGGCACCGCGGGTCACACATCCACCGCAGAGGGATGCAGTCCCAGCCGCCCTAATCATCCTAAGAATCAATAGCAGCGTCACGGATGTGCAGAACAACAGCTCCGAGTTGAGAGGGGACCTTCTCAGCAGGATTAACTCTGAACCCAGTGACAACACTCTAAGTATCTGTGCTATCTGTGTCCCCGCTGCTCATTCTAGCAGATAGCTCCTGCTAATGAGCTTTACTCAACAGCACTAGATTTGTCTGTAAGAGCAAACTCCAGGGATCAAAAAATAAGGTTTAAGATGCAAATATTCTGTGAAATATCCAGATTTAATTTTTTTGTTGTTGYTGTTCCTWAGTTCAGGGGATGATTTTTAAAGGAAGCGAGGAGAGTTTCTCTRGAATGTGAGACAGAGAAAATTTTTTTAAAAGAAAAAACCGAATAACATAAAATCATGGGATTGGTTTTGCTTGGTTTGAGGTTTTTTTTTTAGCTTGAAACCACTGAATTTGGAAAAGTTTCCTTCTGCTCACTCAGGGCAGTGTAAGTACAGATGCCCCAGCCCAGGGCAGCAGGTCAGGCTCATCCACTCCTCTCCAGTTCACAAAGTATCCCTGGGGAAGCCGTGGGCACACTGATGGGGGTCAGGCTGGTGGCACGGGGTGATCCACAGCCAGCCACCTCACTGGTCAGGGCAGAGGAGGTCAGCAGATGGGTGGTCTGTGCCAGGTGACAAAGAGATTTGAATAAGTCCCTAAAATGTCCAGCCCAGGCTGTCAGTGGGCTCCTCTCCTGCCCCACCCCAGCACAAGGACCTGAGCTCAGACACAGATGCTGGGAGAATTCACACCCCAAGACAGGTTGCTTTTCAGTTTTCTTTAATCTTCCTCATGGCTTTTTTTTCTTTTTTTTTTTTTCATTTTGAGGCAGGAGTACTAACTGCTAAGGATGCAAATGGAATTTGAATATGAATGATAAGAACAGCTGTGTATATCTATTATGAATGAACATAAACAGAAATGTATAAACTGAGATTTTGGGGCTTTTGGAAGAATTAGTGCCTTTGTTCCTGGATTTTTTTCCTATCAAAGTTTGAACCAAAGCCCATTAGCCTGGACTTTCCCGCAGCCGACCAAGCCAGGAGCTTCATTTCGTCCTGGCTCTGAGCCATGCTGAATTCTCCTCAACAGCTCAGTGAGCCCTAATCCTAACAAATTTACCCAGAGAAGTGGGTCTCTTATTACACAGCCTAATTTGAATGCTTTCCAAGGTTAATTTCGGCTCCCTCTCCCTCTCCAAACACGCCTGCCCCTCCAGAGCCAGCTCCCGCCTTCCCCAGCTCCCCCCCGGCTCCCCGTTARCGCCAGCCCGGGGGGAGCAGCCCCCTTCACCACCGAGATGGTTTTTAAACGAGAAAATAATGGGATGTGTGTCCCTGGGTCCGGACTCTGCCTGGAGGGTTTCTTAATGCCGAGCGACTTCCTCCGCAAATTAATTGCAACTTTCGTTGGGCGAAAATAGCCCTGGAAGCCCCTTCCCCACAGGCTCTTCCGCACGTGATGTTACTGAGTTCATAATCTGATTCCTACGACTCTGTTCCTTCCTTCCCGTCCCCAGGGTGCCCGGGAGGGTGACCCACCCCACAGCCGCGCCGGGGCCGCGGAGCATCGCTGCCTCTCGCTTTGCAACAGACTGTGCAAGAAAACCTCGGCGTGGGGAAACTGAAACCCGGCCCAGAGCAGGGAGCAGCTGTCGGATCCATTAGGGAAGGGATGGAGAAGGAACCAGCYATGCCTGGTGGATGGAGTGCTGGAGAGGGGAGGTGCAGGGGCTGGGGATGGCAGGAGAGGGTTAAAAGGGGTTTAGGCTGAAAGAGGGTCAATTTAGATTAGAGATAAGGAATGAGGTGTTTTACTYTGGGGGTGATGAAACRCTGGCACAGGCTGCCCGGRGARRGGGTGAATGCTCCRTGCCTGTAAGGCCAGGCWGGAYGGGGCTCTGAGTACCTGAACTGGCTGAAGATCCCCCTGCCCATGGCAGAGRTGTTGGACTAGATGGTATTTAAGTGTCCAACCCAAACCATTCTATGATTCTGTAAAAGGAAGGGTTAGGTGGAAAAAGTGTACTGAGAAGCCAGGAGCCCACCTCACCCACCAGCCCACCTGGATGTAGCCCCAGGGATGATTTCTGCTGTTTTTTACCTGCAGGAAGCAGAGACTTTCTCCAGCAGCTGGGCTGGGGAAAGGGAGGTTGTGCTGGGTCACGGTAGGTGTGGAATGACAAATCTGCAGCCCTGGGACAGGGGTTTTCCACACGTCCTCAGGCAGAGAGGTCCCAGGTGCATGGGGCAGAGTGCCCTGCCTGTCTCCCAGCTGCCATGGAATGAGATTCACCTTTTCTCTCCTTTCCTCACATTTTTCTTCCTTATACTCAGTTAACGCATTTGTATTTGCTGACCCTGAATATCACAGGTAGGKCWGTATTTCATCACCCTGGCAGGTGAYGGGGCAGGGAAGGGGTTGGGGATGTGCCCTGTGCTGTGYCAGGGTGGCTGCACGGGGACAGCAGYGGGGACAGCAGCGCTGGGCTCTTCCTGTCAATGGCTCCATGAAGATGTCCTCCCTGAATTCCTCAGGTCACATCTTCTGCTGTCACATCCTGCTGCCAGGTAACCTCCCGTGCCTGCTCCCTGTCCCTCGAAGCCTCGCTGCCCAGCGGTCACCTCGCTGAGCAGATACCCGTGTTTGATGATTTTGCTCCAGGCGTACGAGCTGCACGTATCAAAGCTGAGCCACATCTTATCTCCTGGCTGTTGCTGCCTGCTCCCAGCCTGGGAATCCTGCCTGCAGAGTGTTTGCAGTGGCTCCCCAGCACTGTKGTGGTGGATTTGGGGTGGCAGTTTSAGGGTGAGGGGCACCCTGGGGTGTGTCTCTGGGGTATGGGTTGGAAAGGCCAGCACAGACATGGCCCCATCTGCCAGGAAAATGTTGGTCATTGCTGTAAGGTCAACCTTAAATAATGGGAATAATAAAAATAAGGCTGCCTGGAGGAAAGGAGAGAGCAAACTGAATCCTAATGAGGTTGCATGGACACATCAGCAGGACCATTTCATGGAAATAGTTTTTAACAGGAAAAAAAAAAGCATCAAGTTTAGATCAAAGGATTTGGGACGTAGCAGCGAGGGCACAATCCCACAAGGACACCCTGAGAGAGGACATCCCCACTGAGATCCCATGAGCTGCTCCTGCCCTGTTGTGCTAGGGAAGGTCCAGGGCAACCCTTCCTTGACTACAGAGGGTGTGGGAAAAGAGCCCAAGGGATGGAGGGAGATGCTRCTTCATTCAGGATGGGGACTGGTATTCTGTCACCAGCTCTACTGCAACYGAGTGCAGTGCCTCGTGTGAAGGGRCAGAACATTTGCTTTTARGGATRGCCAGAATTTACTGAGTTGTGGTGGCAAACACTGAAAGAGGAAGTTTTAGAAGGGAAATAAAACATTAATATTTCAGGGCTTAAGGCAATCCTCGGTGCAAAGGCAGGAAAGTAATTAGTGCTGTGGATGGGGAAATAACCAGCATTAAATGGAAGCGGGGCGAGCGCAGGTTGAAGGGGCTGCAAGGAGGAGGATGGGCAAAGGCTCTCCAGGAGATGGCAGGGGATGAGCCAGGGGGCCCCCAGGAACCCCCCAGCACCAAGCCCCAGCAGCACCATATTTCGGGGGGGCTGCTCCTGCAATATGCCAGCCCTCCTCCTCCTCCTCCTCGGCTCGGCTCTGCTGGCCACAAGCCAGGTGAAACGCTCCCCCGAGCACGGCGGGGACTGGTCCAACCCCGCACAGCTCCAATTATCCCTGGCTGGAGACTTTCCAGGAATCCCATCCCCTCTCCCTCCACCGACCCTGCCTCCCCCRGCCTCCCCCCCTCAAAGCAATTTGACTTTTATAGTAATAACTTCTGAACCCTGGATTGGGGCTGTGCCAAGGAAAGCAGCAGAAAACAATGTGATGGGCCTCGGCAGGCGCGGAAACTCCAGCGACCGAGACCAGCCCTAAAATAACTTTTGAGCGATTGTTATTTATTCTGGGAGAAAGTTCGTTCATTCACAATTTGGAGGGGAGATAAATGAGGGCGGGCTGGGGCTGCACAGCGGCAGCACGCCGTGCCTGTGGATGCAGGGCGCCTGCAGCACCAGGGCAGCTGGCTCGCCAGTCCTCCTGCACATGTCCTGATGGAAAACCTTTTTTAAAGGGATTTGGGTTCATCTGAAGGCTCTGGGCTCAGGTGGAGGAGTCCAGCTCAGGGCTGGGGGTCTGCATGTGCCATCAGGCGCAGGGAGCTGCACTTTGTGTGTCTGTGCCCGCACGTGTTTCAGTTCCCTGGACAAGCTGTGCCACATGCCACATGCTACATGCCACATGCCACATGCCACATGCCACTGGCTCACACACCTGCACCTGGGCTCTTCACACTGATGCCATTGTTGTCCAACGGGCAGCAGGTGGTGTGGGCAAAGTGCAGGCAGGAGCAGACAGATCCTGCTGCAGGTCCCGGTGAGTATCAGCATGTGCACAGCAGCTGCCAGCCAACAGCTGGGCAAGCAGCAAGTGGTGCAGCCTCAGTAATGCTGCAGCTCGGAGATGCCTCAGTTTCCCTGCAATGCTCAGGGGCTGAGCCAGAGCTCCTGGAGGAGCCTTGAGCAGCCTGGGCAACCACGGGCACTTCTGAGTCGGGGGCAGTCTTCAAAGGAGGCAGCCAGCCCTCAGCACTGCCACATGTCTGCTCGTGCGAGTGTGTTTTATGGTCCCTGTCACCACGGACTGGGCACTCACCGGGATCTGAAGGGCAGTGGTGACTCTGCCAGACAAGGCTCAGGCTGCTGTGTTACCCTCAGGGTGGATGGCTGGGCCCCCTTGGGACATGTGGAGAACAAATGCTGGGAAGCCTGGTCTCTGCCTGCTGGGTGACAGGGTGACAGAGACATGGCAGCATGGCTCTGTGGGCAGCTGGGTGGGACAGGGACAGCTGTGACCTGACTGGGTAGGAGGGCCTTGTGTGCAGATCATCTCCAAGAACCATGATCTGTCCAAGACTACCAYCATCACCCACCCTGCACATCAGATCTTGAAGAGTGCACTGTTCCAGAGAGGAAAAACACCGCCACATCCCCTCCCACCAAGAGAACAGCAGCACTTGTCTGGGCCACCCCTCTCCTCCTGCTGCCTCCAGTCTGGRCGACCTTGCTGAGTGCCACCAAATGTTTTTGCTTTGGAACTGACATGTGGACGCATTGGAGCTGGGGAYCTGGAGCTGAAAAAGGGGATGATTCAGTGCTGCCCTTTGCAGAGTGAGGAGGGCACCGGTTCATGTTTAGCCGCACAGTCGCTCTGGCACTGGATAAGCTGTCACTGGCTGCCCTTGTGTGGGGACAGTGGGGCTAACACAGGGTCACACAGGGGGCACAGRCAGCTTTTGGCAGCACCAGCCAGCACACACAGCTTCCTCCAGGGCACAGTGCCCGCGACGGTGAGACTGGCCCTGCTGGGCCACATCCCTCATCCTGCCAGGCAGGAAAGGCTCCGGCCCCACGCTCCTCCTCGCCTCTCCACATCCCCTGCCCTCTGCCCCGCCACCGCTGTGGACAGCCCCGTGCTTGCCAAATGACTTCCAGCCTCGCTGCTCTTCGGGCTGTCTGAGCAGCTCGTGATCTTGGCAGGCAGCTCAGAGTCCTACCAGTCGTTATTACAATGATTATTTGTGTTTTTCCAGCTCAAAAGGCTTTCCTCTTTGCTCGCTCCTGGCTGGCCTGGAGCCAGGTGGGTCTGTGTRGAGAGCGAGGGGAGAGGGCAGCATCCTGCACTGTCAGAGCAGGGGACTGCAGTGAGATGAGGAGATGGGGCAGAGGGAAGGACAGATCTTGTCCCTCCTCCCAAATGCTCGGATTGGAAATCAACACCCTCTTGGTTAATTCATTAGCTTTGATTAGCAACTCTGAAGCTCGGACAAGCTAATGGGCTCCCTCCTGCTGGTAAATCTCCAAGAGGAGTTCAGCAAGGTTATCTGAACCAGGAACAGCAAGGGAAGGATGGGGATGAGCGCAATTGAATTAGGAGGCTGTTAAACGAAGAAGCCAAGCTGAGCCAGAATAGGGCCGTTGCAAAATGTCTCCATGGTTAAAACATGGAGTAGGGAATCATTAAAACACGGGGCAGAACATGGCACCAGGGCTGCACTCATCTGGGTCAGGGMTGGAGCAGCAAGTCCCTGTGGGYGCCAGCCCAGCCTGGGGATTAGGGWCACGTTTGCCAGCTCTGTCCCTTGCAGATCCCCTCACCAACACYTTCATCTCCCTACGTGGGCTGCTTCTTCCTCCAAGTGGGGGTTCCTCTGCAGCCTGGATTTTGTTGTTGATTAAATTAGCTCATCAGTAACCTATTTGTGATGATGATGTGAGGTAGCGACCTTCAGTGTTTTCATTAAAATATACAYGTATATATTTGTTTTCTGCGGTTATGAATGTAATTCCACAATCCACTGAGGAGCCGGTAATTTTCTGGCTGAGGTGGGAAGTTGCTGACATCTTGTGATACATGACAAGATTGATTGTATTTGCTTACCCTTTAACCTAATAAAGAAAAATAATGTTCCTTAGTCTCACTAATTCTCTATAAACTTGGACATTRCTTGAAATCAGCTGGAAGTGGAGGCACTGAACCATATCATGGCTGGGGCAGCAATCTTGCTCCCTGGGCCCTCCCCAGTTCCCAGCTGAGGGGGACCAGCATGGGAGCATTGTCCCCAAGAGCACCCAGCACCTCTGTGGTGGTCGTGGCAGGGAGGTGGCCCCTGCACCCTGTGCATCCTGCTCGCTGGGAAAGCATTAACCAATTTACTGCTAATCATGTTATCACCAGCACATCTGAGCAGCTGCTGGGGCAGCACAGGCCAAAGCAAACACGGCCCAGTGCCCYGAGGACACGCAGCAGTCAGAGGCAGCTGCGCCTGCTCTCGAGTTTCCAGGTCCCACATCTCCCACCGCAGTGGTCCAGTTGGCCTCTGGAAGGAAGGAGGCTCCACAGGACAAACCCAGCCAGYGCTGCAGTGGGCAGGAGGGATGCTGCAGCAGGGAGGGTGGGCTAACATCCATACCTGGGTGACCTTGGGTGTGCTGCACAGTGGGCACCGGGCTAAATATCTGCCTCCCTATCTGGGAGATGAGATGAGAGAGGTGAAGGAGCAGGCTGGGTGTCAGGGCACAGCGGGTCTGCCATCCCAATGCACCRTCTCYTCCATCCTCCCTYCCYGKGGWCAGTCCTCTCCAGCAGAAAGGAATYATAGGGCAGGGCAAGCAACACCACTACAACACAGTTGCCTCAGTTACCCACCTGTCCTCTGGGGGATCATCAGGCCTGAGTCGTTCTTACTCAGTTCCTCAGCCCTGCACCTGGTTTTGCTCCTCCAACCTTCTCCAAGCACAGCACACAGCAAACGGGGCGCACGTGTGTCCTCAGGTCAACAGCATCAGGGAGTTGCATTGTCCCCTGTGCCTGTGGCAGAGCGCTCCTGGCCTGGATTTGTGTGAGTGAAWGGGCTGAAGCCTTGGGAAAGGTTTTCCCTGCTCTCCAGTGGAGCTGGCAGGGGGTTGCTCACCTGCCCAACGCTGTGGTTTGCCAGCCAGCGGCCAACCGGCCGGGAATTGCCTTTGCCTTTGCTGGTGTGCTTAAAAATAACCCGCTAGCTTGTCAAGGTTATAAAGAGAGAGAGAACAAATTGCTTTCTGAGTTGATTAAACTGCTCAGTGTGGCTGTGCACGCGGTGCTCTCCGTACGGCTGGGACRAGACTGAGTCTGGCGCGTTAATTTGCACTCGGCAGTTCCTGTGCTAATAAGGGCTTGATGAGCTGCCTCCTCATACCCTCATCACTGGCCCCTCCGAGCAACGCTTGACTGGGYCCTGAGGCAGTTGGGGCACTTTGTCTATTCAAAATGCCTTTTTTTTGTTGCCTTTCCRTTGCTTTTGAGCAGTGCCATGTCCGGAGCTGCCCTGGAGCCACCGGACCAAATCTCCGGAGGATTTCAGCAGGTCCCCGCTTCATCCCAGGGCAGCTGAGGGAATACAGGCAGAAGCACACTCCAAAACTCAGCTGCWAGGAGAAAAACCCACCCGTGGCCACAAATTGCTGCCAGACATTTCTCCAGGCCGGTGCAACAGCCGCCCTCGCCGCCGCGCCGCTCAGCATCACCCCACGATGCTGCCGCCGCAACGGGGTCTCCGTGCTTGAAAGAGGTTTCCAAATATAACCAGCCCCTCGCCTACCCCCACCCTTCCCCTGCAACTTTCTGGGAAAATCCCTTTCTGACTAAAATTATCCAGATGTGCTTTACAGCTCGAGGGGAGTTTGTGGGAAAAATACGAGGTTCGTTGGATGAGATGTTTCCTGAAGTGTGGGGCTGGGAGCTGGTTCCACTTTGGAGCAGACCCGCGCCGCTCACGCGCCGCCGCTGCCAGAGCTTGGCTTAGTTAGTTAAACCAGATTGAGTTTATCTCTTAATAAGAACKAGGGAATGAAAGCGCTTTTTCTTTTTCCTAACCTTTTTTTAWTTCATCCTCTGTGTTGGGGGAAAGGCAGAAAAAGATTTACTAAGTAGATTGGTGCTCCCTAGCACTCTGGSTCTTTCTGGTAGGTATCCTTTGAGGTTTATGTAGTTTATCAGCACTGTGGGCTCCTACTGATGTCCCACACCCCAAAAGGCACCTCAAAGAGCTGGCATCAGTGATCTATCCAAGGGCCAAACTGGGGGCCAAACTGTGCAAAGCAATCCTGGGGCTGYGTCCTTCAACTGATGAATGGATTTTCAGTGACGATGAAGCAGCGGTGGGTGCAGACTCTGGGATAGGGGCTTCACATAAATTGTAGCAATTTGCTGGCTCTGCCACTCTAAATCCTGTCTAATTAYACCAAGTGCAGCATCTGACATTAATTTGTTACAGGGTGTGTGTGTATATAGAGCACCAGACATTTTGGGGACGGATTTAAGAGCAGCCTTCAGATCTTTGCCCTTGCAATCCACTGCCAATCACAAACGACTGCATTTGGCCTCCCAGTTACCTGCCTACATTGGAAAATTGGTTATTTTGAAGTCTAAAATATTACTATTATTAACATCTTCAATGTTATGCATGCAAAATTCAAGGCTGCATCTTTGGGGGGGGTGGAAATAAAAAAGAAAAAGAAATATTGGCCCTCTTTGCTCCTAGGTGCCCTTTTCAGTCTCTGAGCTGTAAAATAAGATTGACAGCGACTTCAAGACACCAGCAGCAAAGCAGAGCCCGGGTCACAAGCCTGCAGAGCACTCTGGAGGGGAGGATTCCTGRGAGCCAGGCTGAGGAGTAGCTGGTGTGGACTGAGCCATGCGATGTCAGGTTTTTAACCAGCTTGCTGGAGCTCTTTGAGGATATTACTGCTTTGCTAGATAAGAGAAATTCAAGGGATGTGCTATACTTAGAGTTTCAAAACACACTTGGCATCAGTGCAGATCAAAGCCGAATGGTACAGGCAGCATCCCGGAATAGAAGGTGAAAGAGGGAAAAGATTTGGAATTTACTGGGAGGAAAAAAAAAATACGCTGAAACCAACAGCACGAGGCTGCTGGGCTAAAAATAGCAAAGAAGGTATTAGCAGTGGCTCCACACACAAACTGACACTCGGCTCCACTTTCCAGCTTGGGGAGAAACCCATCCAAATGGGAGATGCTCAAGGAAAGCACACCAGTCCCTTGGAGAGYCCACTGCCCCAGCCTGGCTCCCAGCTGAGTGGGGACCAGTAGGGTTTGGGCAGCCCCCAGCAGGGTGTGCTCTGTGTCAGCCTGTCCCCTTGAGCAGCCCATCACATCCCTGCCATCTCAGRTTATCTGTGCCCCACCAGCAGCTGTTTCCAATCCCATAAAATGGAACAGTGCTGCTTTGTCAGCTCCCACACCGGTGGCCGGCCATGGCCAGGCACTTTTACACAGTCCTGCTCTGCCCTGGGTTGTGATGCTGCCACCACTGCAGTGGGGTTGGGGTTCTTGCCCTCCCCATGATGCCACACACCAACTGCTTCCTCAGCCCTTCCTCTTCCCCATTTCCACTTGGTGATCATGGCAGCAGTGACAAATCTGGCCCTTGCCACCCAGGGTGGCCAGGGAGCTCAGGGAAGGCAAGGTGACACCTCCCACAGCCTGTGTGGTACCCCATGTCAGGGCTATGCCTTCAGACAAGCTTTCCCTACCATGTCCAGCCAGCCAGGAGGAATCAGATTCTTCAGAGCTGCTCTTGGACCATCACACTTGTATCACAAACCTGCAGCAGAGCTGGGAGCACTGGGGGAAGCCCTCTAAAGCATCAGCTGCTGGGTTACAGAGTTCAGCTTGGGGAAATTCATACCTGTGAGTGATGGATGGATGGATGGATGGATGGATGGATGGATGGATGGATGGATGGATGGATGGATGGATGGATGGATGGATGGATGGATGGATGGATGG